>NW_026594091.1:142665-369590 GCF_907164565.1 Psammomys obesus | reverse complement strand
TCTTTATTTCAAAATGGAGTTATATTCAGGCTATCTTAAGCTCTTCAAAATCAATAAATTAGAAACAAAGCGAACAATAAAAAGAATCAATTACACCAAGAGCTGGTTCTTTGAGAAAATCAGCAAGACAGACAAACCCTTAGCCAAACTAACCAAAAGGCAGAAAGACCATATCCAAATTAACAAATCATAAAATGAAAAGGGGTCATAACAACAGACACTGAGTAAATCCAATGAATCATTAGATCTTACGTCAAAAACCTGTACTCCACAAAATTGAAAAATCTAAACAAAATGGACTGTAATATTGATAGATACAATTTACCAATATTAAAGCAAGATCAGGTTAACAATTTAAATAAACTGATAAGGCCTATAGAAATAAAAGCAGTCATTAAAAGCCTTCCAGCCAAAATAAGCTCAGGGCCAGATGTTTTCAGCTCAGAATTCTTCCAGACTTTCAAAGAAGATTTAATACCAATACTCCTCAAACTGTTCCACAAAATAGAAACAGAAGGAACATTGTCAAACTCATTCTATGAGGCCACGATCACCCTGATACCTAATCCACACAAAGAAAGAGAATTTTAACACTATCTTCTTTATGATCATTGATACAAAACTACTCAATCAAATACTTGCATATGTATTTGATATGTCAAAAGACATATCAAGAACATCATCCTCCACTATCAAATAGGCTTCATCTCAGGAATGCAGGGTGGTTCAACATAGAAAGATGATCCATTTTTAATAGATCATCCAATGGCAAAATTTCTGCAGAAATTTGAGTTTTTAATTGTGTGATAACTGAGAAGATTCTATACTTCCTTTATATAAACTTTTCTATTGTTTGTCCATTTGAAATAATTAAATTAGCACTCAAATTTTCTGTCTGGTTTATTTTTTTAAAATATGTTTGTAATGCAGTCATTATATTTGATTTTCCCTTGGGTTGTACCAAATGCAGTATTTAGTGGAATTGTGCTAACTGGTTGTATAAGATGACAATTTTCTGAGATGTAGCATGGACTTCTCTATGTACATATGCTGTAGGTTTAGACTTTAACTGTTGTTTTAAAAAAAAGAAAAATCCCATAAGTATGATTTTGCCAATGAAGACTCAGGAGCCAGATGCCAGGGTGAAAGCCTACTTGCTCAGACATGCAGAGAAAGCATACAGCTGAGCTTCCTACTCAGCTGACATCTCAGAAGCAGAAAGCCCTTTCTATTAAGCTCAAATTCCAGAAGGAAAAAGTCCCTTCTCCTTCTCCACATGGTCTTCATTGCTATCTTTCTCAATATCCCTCCTTTCTGTTTAATTTGTTCACTACCTGTAGGCTGGTTACTAGTTCTAGATTTTCTCTTTCTTTTCTCCTTCTTCCTTCCTTTCTTTCTTTCTTTCTTCCTTTCTTTTTCTTTCTTTCTCTTTTTTCCTTCCTTCTTTCCTTCCTATTTAATTTTTTATTAATAGCAGTTTATTCACTTTGAATCCCAGCTGTAACTCCCTCCCTTCTCCTCTTCCAAATTCACCTTCCCTTCCTCTTCCCTACCCATACCCCTCCCCCAGTCTACTGATAGGTGAGGTCCTCCTCCCCTTCCATCTGATTCTAGCCTATCAGGTCTCATAAGGTTGCACTGTCTTCCTCTGCAGCCTGGTAAGGCTGCACCCCCATCAGGGGAGGTGATCAAAGAGTCAGACACTGAGTTCATGTCAGAGGCTGACCCCATTCTCATTACTAGTGAACCCACTTGGAGACTGAGCTGCCATGGGCTACATCTGTGCAGGAGTTCTAGGTTATCTCCATGTATGGTTATTGGTTGGAGTATCAGTCTCAGAAAAGACCCCTGTGCCCAGATTTCTTGGTTCTGTTGCTCTCCTTGTGGAGTGCCTGTCCCCTCCAGGTCTTTCTATCTCCCCATTTATTCCCTGCATTTTACCCAATGTTTGGCTGAGTCTCAGCATATGTTTTGATACCCTTCTGGGTAGAATCTTTCAGAAGCCCTTCCTTGTAGGATCCTGTCCTGTTCACTGTTTTCTCCCTCTTCTGATTTTTATCCTGTTTGTCTTTCTGAGTGAGGATTGAGCATCTTACCCAGGGTCCTTCTTCTTGCTTAGCTTCTTTAGATGTACAGATTTTAGTATGTTTATTCTATATTATATGTCTAATATCTATTTATAACTGAGTATGTACCATGTGTGTCTTTCTACTTCTGGGATACATCACTCAGGATGATCTTTCCTAATTAACACCATTTGCCTAAAAATTTCATGATTTCCTAGTTTTTAATTACTGAGGAGTACTCCATTGTGTAAATGTACCACAATTTCTGCATCCATTCCTAAGTTGAGGAATATCTGGGTTGTTTCCAGATTATGGCTCTTATGAATAAAACTGCTATTAATATGGTTGATAAAAATTTCTTGCTGTATATTTGAGCAACTTTTGGATAGATTCCTAGGAGTGCTGTAGCTGGATCTTGAGGTATCACTATTCCTAATTGACTGACAAAGCACCAGATTGATTTCCAAAGTTGTACAAGTTTATATTCCCACCAGCAATGGAGGAGGGTTGCCCTTACTCCACATCATCTCGAGCATGTGTTATCACTTGAGTTTTTGATATTAGTCATTCTGATGGGTGTATGGTGAAATCTCAGGATCATTTTGATTTGCATTTTCCTGATCACTAAAGATGTTGAATATTTCTTCAAGTGTTTCTCTGCTATTCAATATCCTTAATTGAAATTCTCTGTTTAGCTCTGTATTTCGTTTTTTAATTGGATTACTTGATTTGTTGCATTTTAACTTGTGTTCTTTATATTTTGGATATTAGCCCTTTGTCAGATAGAGAATTGGTGAAGATCCTTTTCTAGTCTTTAGTCTGTCATTTTGTTCTGATGACAGTGTTCTTTGCTTTACAGCAGCTTTTCAGTTTCATGAGGTCTCATTTATTGAATGTTGATTTTAGAGCCTGTGCTATTGGTGTTCTGTTCAGGAAGTTGTCTCCTGTGCCATTGAGTTCAAGGCTCTTCCCCAATTTTCCTTCTAACCGATTTAGTGTGTCTGGTTTATGTTGAGGTCTCTGATCCACTTGGACTTTAGTTTTGTTTAGGGTGATAAACATGGATCTATTTGCTTTTTGCTATATATAGACATCCATTTAGTCCAGCAACATTTGCGGAAGATGCTGACTTTTTTCCATTGTATGGTTTTGGCTTCTTTGTCAACAATCAAGTATCCATAGGTGCGTTGGTTTATTTCTGAGTCTTCTTTTCAAATCCATTCTTCCACCATTCTGTTTCAATGTCAGCACTTGCAATATTTATTACTATTGCTTTGTAGTACAGCTTGAGATTAGGGATGGTCATATCTCCAGAAGATCTGTTGTACAGGATTGTTTTAGCAATTCTAGTGTTTTTGTTGTTGTTGTTTTGTTTTGCTTTTCCATATGAAATTGAGAATTGTTTTTTCCAGTTCTATAAAGAATAGTTTTGGTATTTTGATGGAAATTGTACTGAATCTGTAGATTGCATTTGGCAAGATGGTCATTTTCAGTATGTTAATCCTATTGATCCATGAGCGTGGGAGATCTTTCCAACTTTTGACATCTTCTTCAATTTCTTTCTTCAGGGATTTGAAGTTTTTTTTCAAACAGGTCCTTCACTTGCTTGGTTAGAGTCACACCAAGGTACTTTATGTTATTAGTGGTTATTGTGAAGGGTGTTGTTTCCCTAATTTCTTTCTCAGCCCTTTTGTCTTTGGTATACAGGAGAGCTTCTGATTTTTTTGAGTCAATTTTGTATCCAGCCACTTTGCTGAAGGTGCTTATCAGCTGAAGGAATTCTCTGGTTGAATTTTTGGGGTTGCTCATGTATATTATCATATTATCTGTGAATAGTGATACTTTGACTTCTTCCTTTCTGATTTGTATTCCCTTGATCTCCTTTAGTTGTCTTATTGTTCTAGCTAGGACTTCAAGTACTATGCTGAGGAGATACAGAGAGTGGGCAGCCTTGCCTTGTCTCTGATTTCAGTGGGATTGCTTTAAGTTTCTCTCCATTTAGTTTGATGTTGGCTATAGGCTTGTTGTATATTGTCTTTACTATATTTTGGTATGTGTCTTGTATCCCTGATCTCCCCAAGACTTTAAGCATGAATGTGTGTTGGATTTTGTCAAATGCTTTTTTGGCATCTAAGGAGATGATCATGTGTTTTGTCTCCTTCAGTTTGTTTATATGGCAGATTACATTGGTTGATTTCAGTATATTGAACCACCCCTGCATGGCTGGGATTAAGCCTACTTGGTCATGGTGGATGATATCTTTGATGTCTTCTTGGATTGGTTTGCAAGTATTTTTATAGGGGATATAAGTCTGAAGTTCTCTTTTTTTTTCTTGGGTCTTTGTGCTGTTTAGGTGTCAAGGTAACTGTGGCCTCAGAGAATTTGTTTCTATTTTGTGAAATAGCTTGATGAGAATTGGAGTTAGCTCTTCTATGACGGTCTGGTAGAAATTTGTGCTGAAATCATAAGGGCCTTAGCTTTTGGTTGGAAGGGAGACTTTTGATGACTGCTTCTATGTCCTTGGGGGGGGATATAGGACTATTTACCCTATTTACCTGATCTTGATTTAGTTTTGGTAAATGCAATCTATCAAGAAAATTGTCTATTTCATTCAGATTTTCAAATTTTGTTTCATATAGTCTTTTGTAGTAAGACCTAATGAGTGTTTGGATTTCCTCAGTGTCTGTTGTTATATCTCCCTTTTCAATAAAACCTATTCTTATGAAGGATGTCACTAGCATATTACAACAGCCTAAGTGACTTTTATGTCATCTTAGGGCCAGTTCAATCCTGAGACACACAGATTTTATGTTTACCTCCTTCAGTATTTATTTACCCAAATACTGGGCACTGTCTCTGATTCAACAGTCCCTATTTTTGTGAAAGATGCCTGTTGTACTTTTAAAGAATCTCAATCTTAAATTGTTGTGCACTTGAATCTGAGTCAATAGTTATCTGAATACATTTTTTAAAGTGTGCTGTATTTAAATATGGCTAAAGGGGCCAGCCTCTAGACATGGTGTTCCAATACTGGTTACAACAAAATAGGGCTGAACGGAGTTTCATGCTTACCTCACCATGATCATTTTTTTCTTCCCTGGTGTAAAGTTTCTAGGGGAGTGACAAATTCTGGGCTTTGTGACCTGTATTTCTGGTGGCCTTCTTGACCTCTGAACTAATAGGGAGTCTTTGGCTAAGTTAGGGGCTTGACTTCTGGAGATTTGATTGGCCTTTGATGCAGCAATGCGTATCTGCTCTTCTGACTAATATGGCTTTCAAATGAGCAGCTGGACATTGCCAGAATTGAAGGCAGTGGTCAGGCTTTGGGGCTTGTGCTGAGGTTGGGGGGAACAGTGATAGAATGGGTCTTAGGAATCAGTCTAGGGAGTGGGGCAGTTCACCTGGCATAGGGTTACTCACCTCACCTTCTGATTGGTTTTGCCTGCACCTGAACAGCTGTAGTCTGCCAGAATTTGGGGCAGGGGCTCTGCTACAGGTTGGTCAGTGGTGTGGGAGTGGGGGATATAGTTGAATGGATCTTGGGGCACTGAGTTTAGGGACTTTGTCAGGAACCATAATTTTTTTAAATTTAGTTTAATTTTTTTCTTATCAGTTACATTTTATTAACTCTGTATCCCAGCTGTGTCCTGCTCCCTCATTCCCTCCCAATCCCACCCTCCCTCCCTCATCTCCACTGTGCTCCTTTCCAAGTCCACTGATAGGGAGGGACCTCCTCCCCATTCATCCGATCCTGTTTTATCAGGTATCTTCAGGACTGGCTGCAAAGTCCTCCTCTGTGGCCTAACAGGACTGCTCCTCTCTTGGGGGGTGGGGAGGTCAAAGAGCCAGTCATTGAGTTCCTGTTAGAAATAATCCTTGTTCCCCACACTATGGGAAACCAATTGGTTATGGAGCTACCACAGGCTACATCTGAGCAGAGGTTCTAGGTTATATCCATACATGAGGAATCATAATTTTTATAATAATGTTATATCTAAACATGTAGCCACGTGAACTACATTTTTAAAAGTAAAACCATGTTTGTAGCAGCTTTATTTGTAATAGCCAGAAGCTGGAAACAGCCCAGATGCCCCTCAACTGAAGAATGGATGCAGAAACTGTGGTACATCTATACAATGGAGTATTACTCAGCAATGAAAAATAAGAAAATTATGAAATTTGCAGGTAAATGGTGGGACCTGGAAAGGATCATCCTGAGTGAGTTGTCCCAGAAGCAAAAAGACATGCATGGTATATACTCACTCATATAAACATACAATATAAATTAACCCACTAAAATCTGTACATCTAAACAAACTAAGCAAAAGAGAGGACCCTAGTTAAAATGTTCAATCCCCATCCTGAAAGGCAAAGAGGATGGACATCAGAAGAAAAAGAAAATAGGAAACAACCTTGGAACCTGCTACAGAGGGCCTCTGAAAGCCAGAAGAAAACAGGAAACAACCTTGAAACCTGCCACAGAGGACCTCTGAAAGCTTCTGCAGTATAGACTGTCAAAGCAGATGCTGAGCCTGATGGCCAACTGATGGGCAGAGTGAATGGAATTTTATGTAAGAAGTGGGAAATAGTAAGAGCTGGAGGGTACGGGAACTCCACAAGGAGAGCAACAGAACAAGATAATTTGAACACAGGGAACTTTCCAGAGACTCATACTCCAACCAAGGACTATTCGTGGAGATGACCTGGAACCCCTGCACAGGCGTAGCCCATGGCAGTTCAGTGTCCAAGTGGGTTACATAGTAATGGGAAGAGGGACTGCCTCTGACATAATCTGATTGGCCTGCTCGTTGATCACTTCCCCCTGAGGGGGGAGCAGCCTTACCAGGCCACAGTAGAGGACAATGCAGCCACTTTTGATGAGAACTGATAGACTAAGATCAGAAAGAAGAGGAGAACGTCCCCTATCAGTGGACTTGGGGAGTGACATGCATGCAGAAAGGGGAGGGAGGGTGGGATCGGGAGGGGAGGAGGGAGGGGCTTATGGGGGGATACAAAATGAATAAAGTGTAATTAATAAAAAAATTAAAAAAAAAGAATATGAAAGCTCCAAGGATCACTGAAACTGAAGCTCATACTCCTGTTGCATGAACTTTTGCTCAAGTAACAACCACTCTAGAAAATTTCCACCCACTTCAAAAAGTAACAGGCCATACAGGAAAAATATTAATGAAAACTTAGACAATGCTGTGGTTTTTCTTACTCAACAGAGAAAAGGCAATACCTCCTATGTAAACCAGAACATTATTGGTGATTTGTGGAACTGGAGGTTATACTGTGACTGGCAAAATTAACATTTCTCACTAGTATGGCATACTCATGCCACACCCTACTTGTGGCTATATAGTCAATTTATTAAACCTACTCTCAAAGTCTACTGGAAACACTCTCTCCTGGGCTTCACTATTTTGTTGCAGTATTAAACATAATAAAGTCCTTCTTCTGAATGTAAAAAAAAAAAAAAAAAAAAAGTAAAATCATGCAATGTGATACCCAAAAACTTTGGAAATGAGAGAGTAAAGTACAATGAAAGTACAAGACAAAGGCACAGGCAAATATTTTCAGGAGATTTCAATTGCAAGGTAATAAGAGTTATAATTGCAAATGGAATTAGATGAAATTAAAAACTTCAAGAAAGAAAAAAATTGAGTAAAGAAACATCATATTGAATAGAAGATCTGTACCTACTGTGTCTAACATAGAATTAGTATATTTCTAAAATATGCAAAGAAATCCAACTATCAAGAAACAAAAAGGATACAAATTTATAAATAATTATAGAATGAATAATTAACAAATGATGAAGTAAAAATGTTTAGTATTCATAATCATTGTTATTGTTTTATTTCAGTTCCTGTGACAAAACTGAGAAAAGGTAATTCAGAGTGGAACGGGCTTACTTCAAATTGTAATTCTAAATTATAATTTATTCATTTGAGAAAGTCACTGTGACAGATTCTTGAGACAGCTCACTCCATCACTTGTGCAATTAAGTGCATGTTTTTACTTGCTCAAGTATGGCTTGATATCACTCATACAGTTCAGTATTACCTGTCTAGGGTATGGCACCTCCCAGAGTGAGCTGTATCTTGCCACATCAATTAACTTAATTAAAATAATACCCCAGCGACTAACCAGTGTTGAAGTAAGACTCTCTTCTCAAGAAAGAAGCTGTGGAGTTGCATAGGTGAAGAGATATGGATAATCTCGAAGAATATGAAAAGGGAAACAATAATCAGACTCCATGGCTTGAAAGATATTTTTAATAAAAAGGGGAAAGACTCTGCTAGAAAGTGATTCTTCACTGTGTCAAGTTGACAGTTAAAGCTAACTACCCCATGCTACCCTTTGTCAATAGAATACAGAAATATCACTTTTGTTTGAGAAGCTATCTCACTATGTAGTCCTGGTTGCCTTAGACTTAGCTGCATATAACATTTTTTTTAAGAAGTACCATTTTGCCTCAAGCACGAAAATCTGCCTCAAGAAAGCTAGAATTAAAATTTTTGGCCACAATATCTGGCCAAAGACAACACTTTTAAGCTAGAACGTCCTATTCCTTGTCCCAAAAGTCTCTTTTTATGCTAATTTAGTATGCATTCAAAATGTGAAATTTCAAAATATTTTCAAAGTCTAAGTCTCTTTAGTTTCCCTGCTCAATTACTTGTTTGATTATATTCAACTTGATTTCTCCACTCCTACACAATTCAGGATCTATTGCCTAAGAAATGGTGACACACACAATGGGCTGTTATCCCTACATGAATTAACTTAATGAAAACAGTCTCCCATATATATGCCCACAGGCCAAAACACATAGATGAGATCTCACTGTGACTCTTCGATCAGGAGAGTTTTCATTGTGGCAAGTGGGAAAATACAGATAAGTTTCAGAACTAAAAAATGCAGAGTAATATTATTTTGGTATGCCATGTCACCTCAGTCAGAATTGTTATCATTAACAAAACAAATGCTCAAGCATAGGTCTTTCAGATATGACCCCAGTGTTCTCTGGAATTAACTTTTCATAATGGGATCTGAGTACCATTAACTGTATCGCTCCCAAACATTATTTTATGAAAGCCATCAAGGCCCTAAGGTAAAAATCAAAATGAGTAGGAGTCCCATCAGGGTGGATATAAGGGTAATAGGCCAAGGTGAACTATTACACCAGCATTTAAACCATCCTCTGGAATCCTCTCTTTCTAGCATTTCTCCAGGCTTTTTGTCCAGTTGCTGCTCCAGCTAAGCAGGTTCCCAAGATAATTGCTAGTGCCAGGGAGCCCCCTTTGATGAAGGGGGAATGCGAGATCAAAGAATTAAAAATTAGTTTTTTGGGTTATTGAATTAAAGTTTAAAGCACAAGCCTGAACCAAGGCCACACAGGTGGAGACATGTCCAGCCAGCTGTGGGGAGGAACCAGCCGTACTGCATTCTTTTCCTGCCCACTAAAGATACAATTGCTAGAAAACCAGCCCAAATAAACCCTCTACCCTAGGACAGCCAAACAAGGAAAGCCAAACAGTTAATGGTTTGAGGGCCTTCCTATCTATAGCTAATCAGTTCAAAATGCAGCATCCCATTTTTTGTTTCAACCAATAGATGCTTTTCAGACAGGAATTCTCTTGCTTTGGGCACACTGGGAGGGACTGGAATCTTTAAATTAACCTCCTACCTCATACTGAGCATGAGGTTCTCTGCTCTCAACTGCTACAGCGGTGAGGGTATGAGCCCAAGATATAGTTTGTAATAAAAAGATCCTCATGTGTTTTGAAAAAAAAAAAAAAGACACATACTAATGTGGAAGTGGCTAAAGGGAACTAATATATACTGCTGAAAAAATGTAAATTAGCTGAGCCATTAGGGACAGCAGTTTGTAGGTTTCCCAGAAACATGGAACTATAATTATCATATAACTCAGCTACATGATTCATGGGTACTTATGGAAAGTAATTAACTCAAAAAAACCCACTGAAATGTAAATATGTAAATATGATATGTAAATATCATGTTTTTTTTTTTCAGAAATATTCACAGTAGCTAAGCTATAGAATCTCCCTGGGTATATATCAACAGGTGAATATAGCATGAACTATAGATATACAAAGTACTACTTTATATTCAGAAACAAAGGAAAACAATTTTATCATTTTCAAAAATTGGACAAAACAGGTCATAATCATAATCATATTTCACAAAAAAGTCAGACTCAGAGAAAATTCATATATTCTTGAATTAAGAATGAATTAAGAATCATTAAATTCTTAATTCATATATAATAGACTTATTTAGAAACATGAGACAATATATACATAAGTGTATATATATACACATGCACATCCAGGGTGGGTGGAAAGGAATGTATTGGTTGTGAATATAGCCAAGGCAAATGCCTTCTGAAAATATCTTTATGATTCCAACATTACTTAAAATATGTGAATTCAAATTTATTTTAAATTATTACATTAATTAAAATATTATAATTTCAGAATTTTAATAAATTATTATATTTTTGAATTATGAAATTGTACATTTACCTTTAAAAGAATAAACATATTAATATTTAAAATCAATCTCTTGAGGAAAAGATTAATCATGGGAAAGCAACTGTAGGGGAGTTGTTGAATGTTGATGGTCATGGTTAATACAGTTTTAACTGGGGAGCCAAGATGGCGGTGCCGGGAGAGCACTGTGTCTGAGAAGCGGGACAGCACTCTCAGTGCAGCGACCAGGAGACTGAACTCTGGGCCCTAAAACTACAGCGATCTTGTTTCCCAGGTGAGGGGAGGCTCCCACAGCGTGGGAATCGGTCGGGTCCACTCTCGGCTGCCCAGCCAGAACCCAGAAGAGATCCCCGGTAATGCGGGCACTGGGTCTCCAGCCAGAGCCGCAAGCCTGCGTGTTCCCGATCACTTTCCCAGGCTGATCGGTGGGCACAGGGAGCCAGAGACTGGGAGTCCCAGTTGCAAGAAAACCCCACGGGGAAGTGACTGTTGCGAGTCACCCAGTCTTTCCCTGGAAGGTCTCACAGACCACGGGTACCCACCTCCATCACAACTGAGCTCCCACTGCGCAGAGAGCGGCTGTGCGCCCAGCTCACCAGTACAGACGAGCTCACCAGTACAGACGAGCTGCGCGACCCAGTGCAACACAGACTGGGAATCCCTGTCCAGAGAAGGCCCCACAGGGAAGGAAGAAACCGTGTTGCTGGGGTCACCTAGGCTTTGCCTGGGGAAAGTCTAGCAGACCACAGATCGCAAATAGGCGAGTACGCCCAGCCATCACAGATCCAGGCCCAAGCAGGGAGCACAGAGTTATTGGGAACCCAGCTCCCACAGACTAGCAGGAGGGCGCAAGCTCCGACAGCCCAGAGGCCTGCTTTGTACCAACTACTCCTTACAGAGAGAACTGTGTGCCCCAAGATACCAGAGTCTTAGAGTAACTGTCTGGAGAAACCCTCACAAGGAACAAGGAATGAAGCAAAGGGGACGGACTTAGGCATCCCAGTATATCCCCGGAAAAGGACCCACAGACTGACCCAACCCAGGAAACTGCTGTGCCCCAGATAGCCTGCTGTTATCAGGAGAGCAGTACTCACCAGCCACAGATTACCTCTTAGGTTCTGGGGCACAAAGCCCCAACCTCAGACCTACAAAAGACCGGGAACCCTGAGATCAACCCCCAGATACTGCTCCAAAGGGCAACCAGTTATCCCTAACAAAACCGACCAAACCACGGAACACACAGGTTACAGCAGCTGATCACTAAAGTTACAGCAAGAAAGCCAGAAAGAGGGCAGCTGTCTCCAGGACTTCTCCCAGTGAGAGGAGAGCCCTCTTGACTAATCAGGACCACAGTTACCACCCAGGTCTCTATGCCTGAGGTGAGCTGTAGCAACTCCTGAAAAACACCGGCCATCCAGTGACTATACCCAAAAAGCTGAGAAGGCTTCCTTCAGGAAAAAACATTTTCCTGCCAAAGGGATTCTCTCCACTACAAGAGTCCAGGAACAACCAGAAACTAACTTCAAACAACTAAGATAGCCTAATGGGTAGAGGACAGTGTAAAAGTTCAACCAACAAAAGCCAGAGCAATATGGGATCTTCAGAACCCAGTTATCCAGGGGAAAATAGCCCTAGACACCCCAGCATAAATGAAATTCAAGGAGATGACCTAACATCTATGCTCACGAAGAAGATAACAGAGGAAACAAATAAAATACGAAAAGAAATAGAGGAAGCTGCAGCCAAAGAGTTTGTGGCCTTTAGAGAGGAAATGCTTAAATCACTGAATGAAATAAAAGAAACAGTGGATTGTTCAAACAAACAACTGAAGGAATTGACGGAAAAACATGAAAATACAGTCAGACAGGTGAAGGAAACCAACAAAATAGCTCAAGACCTGACTATAGAATTGGAAAAATTAAAAAAAAACCACACAAATGGAAGAAATTGTGGAGAGAAAGAACTTAGGGAAGAAAGCAGGAACTACAGAGGTTAGCATAACCAATAGGCTACAAGAAATGGAAGAAAGAATCTCAGGTGTGGAAGACACAATGGAAGAAATAGATGTATCTGTCAAAGAAAATGTTAAATCTAAAAGATTCCTGACACAGACCGTCCAAGAAATCCAAGACAACATAAAAAGACAAAACCTTCCTCTATTCCTAATAGAGGAAAAAGAAGATTCCCTGCACCAAGGCCCAGAAAATATTTTCAACAAAATCATTGAAGAAAATTTCCCCAACTTAAAGGAGAGGCCAATAAGAATACAAGAGGCGTATAGAACACCCAATAAATTAGACCAGAAAAGAAAATCCTCCCGCCACATAATAATCAAAACTGTAAGTATACAGAACAAAGAAAAAATACTAAAAGCTGCAAGAAAAAAAGGCCAAGTAACATATAATGGCAAACCCATTAGAATCACACCTGACTTTTCAACAGAGACTATGAAAGCCAGAAGGGCCTGGATGGATATCATGCAGATCCTAAGAGAACACAGATGTCAGCCCAGGCTACTATACCCAGCAAAACTCTCAGTCCTCATAGACAGAGAAAACAAGATATTCAATGACAAAAACAAATTTCAACAATACCTATAAACAAATCCAGCATTACAGAAGACACTAGAAGGGAAAATACAACCCAAGAAAATTAGCTACATTCAAGAAAACACAGGAAATAAGTAACCCCACTACAGTAAAACAAAAAGCAACCAAGCACACAACCATATGACCACAGCCAACATCAAATTCAAAGGATCTAACAGCCACTGGTCATTAATCTCTCTCAATATTAATGGACTTAATTCTCCAATAAAAAGACACAGACTAACAGAATGGATGCGTAAACAAAACCCAGCAATCTGTTGTATACAAGAAACACACCTAAGTCACAAAGATAGACATTACCTGAGGGTAAAGGGATGGAAGATGACTTTACAAGCAAATGGATGCAAGAAGCAAACAGGAGTAGCCATTCTAATATCTGATAAAATAGACTTTCAACCAAAATTAATCAAAAGAGATGGGGAAGGACACTTCATACTCATTAAGGGAAAATTCCACCAAGAAGACATCACAATCCTGAACATCTATGCCCCAAATACAAGGGCACCCACATTTGTGAAAGAAACATTGATAAAACTTAAAACACACATAGATCCCCACACACAAATAGTGGGAGACTTCACACCCCACTCTCAACAAAGGACAGGTCAACAAAACAGAAATTAAACAAAGAAACAATATCTCTAACAGAGGTCATGAATCAAATGGACCTAACAGACATTTACAGAACCTTACACCCAAACACAAAAGAATTTACCTTCTTCTCAGCACCTCATGGAACCTTCTCCAAAATAGACCATATAGTTGGTCACAAAGCAAGCCTCAACAGATACAAGAAGACTGAAATAATCTCTTGTATCCTGTCTGATCACCATGGAATAAAGTTGGACTTCAACAACAACAGAAATAGCAAAAAGCCTACACATACATGGAAACTGAACAACTTGCTGCTGAATGACAGCTGGGTCAGGGAAGAAATAAAGAAAGAAATTAAAGGTTCCTAGAACTCAATGAAAATGAAGACACAACATACCCAAACTTGTGGGACACAATGAACGCAGTGCTAAGAGGAAAGTTCATAGCACTAAGTGCCTTCAAGAAGAAATTCGAGACAGCTCATTCAAGCAACTTAATGGCCCACTTAAAAAACCTTAGAAAAAGAAGAAGCAGACACACCAAAAAGGAGTAGACGGCTGGAAATAATCAAACTCAGGGCTGAAATCAATCAACTAGAAACAAATAAAACAATTCAAAGAATCAATGAAACCAAGAGCTGGTTCTTTGAGAAAATCAACAAGATCGACAAACCCTTAGCCAAGCTAACTAAAAGGCAGAGAGACACAATCCGAATCAACAAAATCAGAAATGAAAAGGGGGACATAACTACAGACACTGAGGAAATACAAACAATCATTAGGACTTACTTCAAAAGTCTATACTCAACAAAATTTGAAAATCTAAATGAAATGGACAATTTTCTTGATCGATTTGACTTACCAAAGCTGAATCAGGACTAGGTAAATCAATTAAATAGTCCTATATCCCCCAAAGAAATAGAAGCAGTCATCAAAAGTCTCCCATCCAAAAAAAGCCCAGGACCTGATGGTTTCAGTGCAGAATTCTAACAGACATTCAAAAAAGAGCTAACTCCAGTTCTCTTCAAACTATTCCACAAAATAGAAACAGAAGGAACATTACCAAACTCATTCTATGAAGCCACAGTCACCTTGGTACCTAAACCTCACAAAGACCCAACAAAAAAAGAGAAATTCAGGCCAATCTCCCTTATGAACATTGATGCAAAAATACTCAACAAAATACTCGCAAACCGAATCCAAGAACAAAGATATCATCCACCATGACCAAGTAGGCTTCATCCCAGGTATGCAGGGGTGGTTCAATATACGGAAATCCATCAATGTGATCCAACATATTAACAAACTTAAAAAAAAAAACAACACATGATAATCTCTCTAGATGCTGAAAAAGCATTTGACAAAATCCAACACTCATTCATGTTTAAAGTACTGGAGAGATCAGGGATACAAGGCACATATCTAAACATAGTAAAGGCAATATACAGCAAGCCTATAGCCAATATCAAACTGAACGGAGAGAAACTTAAAGCAATCCCACTGAAATCAGGGACAAGACAAGGCTGCCCACTGTCTCCATATCTCTTCAACATAGTTCTGGAAGTCCTTGCTAGAGAAGTAAGACAGTTGAAGGAGATCAAGGGGATACAGAAGGGAAAGGAAGAAGTCAAATTATCACATTTGCAGATGATATGATAGTATACGTGAGTGACCCCAAAAACTCCACCAGGGAACTCCTACAGTTGATAAACACCTTCAGCAAAGTGGCTGGTTACAAAATTAACTCAAAAAAAATCAGTAGCCCTCCTGTATACAAAAGACAAAAGGGCTGAGAAAGAAATTAGGGAAAAAACACCCTTCACAATAGCCACAAATGACATAAGGTACCTTGGAGTAACCCTAACCAAGGAAGTCATAGACTTGTATGAAAAAAATTTCAAGTCTCTGAAGAAAGAGTTAGAAGAAGATATCAGAAGATGGAAAAATCTCCCATGCTCATGGCTTGGCAGGATTAACATAGTAAAAATGGTCATCTTACCAAAAGCAATCTACAGATTCAATGCAATTCCCATCAAATTACCAACACAATTCTTTACAGACCTGGAAAGAAAAATTCTCAACTTCGTATGGAATAACAAGAAACCCAGAATTGCTAAAACAATCCTCTACAATAAAAGATCTTCTGGAGGTATCTCCATCCCTGATCTTAAGTTGTACTATAGAGCAACAGTTTTAAAAACTGCATGGTACTGGTATAAAAACAGAATGGTGGATCAATGGAACTGAACAGAGGACCCAGAAATAAACCCACACACTTATGGACACCTGATCTTTGACAAAGATGCCAAAACCATACAATGGAAAAAAGATAGCATCTTCAACAAATGGTGCTGGTCCAACTGGATGTCTACATGTAGAAAAACGAAAATAGATCCATACTTATCACCCTGTACAAAACTGAAGTCCAAGTGGATCAAAGACCTCAACATAAAACCAGACACATTAAATCGGCTAGAAAAAAAAGTGGAGAATACCCTAGAACTCATTGGTACAGGGGAGAACTTCCTGAACAGAACACCAACAGCACAGGCTCTAAGAGCAACAATCAATAAATGGGACCTCATGAAGCTGAAAAGCTTCTGTAAAGCAAAGGACACAGTCATCAAAACAAAGAGACTGCCTACAGATTGGGAAAGAATCTTCACCAATCCTTTATCTGACAGAGGATTCATATCCAGGTTATATAAAGAACTAAACAAGCTGAAAAGCAGCAAACCAAGTAATCCACTTAAAAAATGGGGAACAGAGCTAAACAGAGAATTCTCTGTAGAGCAATATCGAATGGCAGAGAAGCACTTAAAGAAATGCTCAACCTCATTAGCCATTAGGGAAATGCAAATCAAAACAACCCTGAGATTTCACTTTACATCCATCAGAATGGCCCAGATCAAAAACTCAAGTGACAACACATGCTGGAGAGGTTGTGGAGAAAGGGGAACCCTTCTCCACTGCTGGTGGGAATGTAAACTTGTACAACTACTCTGGAAATCAATCTGGCGCTTTCTCAGACAACTAAGGATAGCGCTTCCTCAAGATCCAACCATACCACTCCTAGGCATATATCCAAAATGCTCAAGTACACAAAAAGGACATTTGTTCAACCATGTTTGTAGCAGCTTTATTTGCAATAGCCAGAAGCTGGAAACAGCCCAGATGCCCCTCAACTGAAGAATGGATGCAGAAATTGTAGTACATCTGTACAATGGAATATTACTCAGCAATGAAAAACAGGAAATCATGAAATTTGCAGGTAAATGGTGAGACCTGGAAAGGATCATCCTGAGTGAGTTGTCCCAGAAGCAAAAAGACACACATGTTATATACTCACTCATATAGACATACAACATAGGACAAACCCACTAAAATCTATGCATCTAAAGAAACCAAGCAAGAGAGAGGACCCTACTAAAATGTTCAATCCCCACCTGAAAGGCAAAGAGGATGGACATCAGAAGAAGAAGAAAACAGGAAACATCCTAGGAACCTGCTACAGAGGGCCTCTGAAAGCCAGAAGAAGAAAATAGAAAACAACCTCGGAACCTACCACAGAGGCCATCTGAAAGCCTCTGCCCTGCAGACTATCAAAGCAGATGCTGAGCCTGATGGCCAACTGTCGGGCAGAGTGAATGGAATTTTATGTAAGAAGTGGGAAATAGTAAGAGCTGGAGAGGACAGGAACTCCACAAGGAGAGCAACGGAATAAGAAAATTTGAACACAGGGAACTTCCCAGAAAATCATACTCCAACCAAGGACTATTCATAGAGATAACCTAGAACCCCTGACAGATGTAGCCTATGGCAGGTCAGTGTCCAAGTGGGTTACCTAAGTAATGGGAAGAGGGACTGCCTCTGACATAATCTGATTGGCCTGCTCTTTGATCACCTCCCCCTGATGGGGGAGCAGCCCTACCAGGCCACATAAGAGGACAATGCAGCCACTTTTGATGAGAACTGATAGACTAAGATCAGAAAGGAGAGGAGAACCTCCCCTATCAGTGGACTTGGGGAGGGGCATGCATGCAGAAACAGGAGGAAGGGTGGGATCGGGAAGGGAGGAGGGAGGGGCTTATGGGGGAATACAAAATGAATAAAGTGTAATTAATAAAAATAAAAAAAGAAAAAAAAACCACATAGCTATTATGAAGACTGTTAGATACAATGCAGGGATGTGGGTGTTGCCATGAGAAGAAAAACAATAAAATAAAAATGTTTATAAATTTTAAAAAAATACACTTTTAACTGACAATGTATAAAAATTAATTTTAGAATTTTTTTACTGTATGTACATCAAAAGGCAACCATGTAACATGATGGCTCTATTTGTTTGCTTGATGGTAGCAACCATTTCACTGTGTTTAGACAACAAACATCAAAGAGTCCTGAGTGCAATGGTGTTTACAATTTCCAGACACAACCAAAAAACAAAATGTTCCTGGAGCTAATGTCTTCTGTCTGTGTATCTATATGTTTGTGCATTTGTGTATGTGTATATGTTTTTTTGTATGTGTGTGTGCATGAGCACTTTTGTTTATGATGGGAGTGTGGCTTCATGTGTACTCCAGCACACGTGGAGTTCAGAGAAAAACTCTCAGTGAAAGTCCTTACTGCTTACATCATTTATTCTCATGTTTTCCAGTGTTCACACCAAACTATATGAAACATGAGCTCCTGTAAGTTCTCCTTCTTATATTTCATCTTACCACAAGAATAATGTCACAGACATGAGCTGTCACTTCTGGATTTACTGAGTTAGCAGGATTTACACTATGTTTGCCTAGCAAATATGTTACCCATTAAGCCATCAACCCAACACCAAAAGCCATATTGTTTAATAAATATGTGAGAGAGGTTGTCTCTTTGACATTCTTTTGTGCTTATTTACCAAAGCAGTTAATAGGTCTCCCTGGAACTGTAGATCTCATAATTGATACTAATTCTTTATTCGGCCATTGTTTCACTGATAATTTCAACTTTTGTATAACCAGTTCATAATTTAACGTGTAATTTGAAATCTTCAAGTTTATTTAGTTATTGTGTGAATTTCTCAACAGTGTTGTCTCAGCTTATGTATCTGAACATTGAGATTTACACCGTCAAATTTATTACCTGTCTTTATGCAACCCACACAAAAGCTATTTTAAGCCAATCGCAGAGGATCCATAAATCCTAGATATCACTGCAACATTTCTCATCCCACTTAAGGTGATGCTCTTCACTCAGGCCAGAGAATAACACAAGTGTGCATCTGAGTCTGTCTTTCCTCTCTTATCTCAATGGACTCATCTCAAAACTGCATTATATATTAACTCCTTCATGTAGATGTCTTACAAATATAATTGCATGCTGCAAAGTGTACAACAAAATCATCCAAATTACATTATATGTCTACTCCAGATCAGTCTAGGTCACTAGGAATATATTTGAAGTTCAAGAATAATTGACAGGCTTAGAAATGAGTAGTCATTGGTTCATCCTACATCTATTTTCTATCTATTGAACAGAGAGTCTATGGAATTTAACATAATAAAAGTACTAGTGACTTTTCTGTTGCTGGGAAATTGCCTTACCAGATGCAACATAGAGGAGGAAAGGTTTTGTTTTAGCTCACAGAGGGAGAGAATCCATTGTGGCAGAGAAGACATGGTGTCAAGAAGTAGTGGATCACAGTTCATATGCACACAAAGAAAACAAGGAAGACAAGAAGTGGGGCCAAGCAACAAACCCACAAAGCCAACTCAGGTGATGTGTTTCCTCCAGCAAAGTTTCCAAATCATAAAGGTTTCATAACTTCACAAACAGTACCAACACCCAAAGACAAAGTATTCAAAGACATGACACCATAAGAATATTCCTGCTTGACACTAGCACAGTATGTGCTGTACTGCCTAATACAAATGTTGAGTGTCAGTGGAACTTGTAGAAGGAAAATAAAATAAACAAGTTGCTGAATATCTAATTTGTTAAATAGGTTTTCTTTTTATTAATGTCTTTTTAATTAATTACAATTTATTCATTTTGTATTCCAGTTGTACCCCCCTCCCTCATCCACTCCCAATCCCACTCTCTCTCCCTATCCTCCTCCCTGTCCACTGATAGGGGTGGTCCTCCTCCTCTTTCATCTTACCCTAACCTGTCAGATCTCATAAGGACTGGATGCATTGTCTTCTTCTGTGGCCTGCAAAGGCTGTTCCAGCATCACAGAGAGGTGATCAAAGAGTCAGCCACTGAGTTCATATCAGAGACAATCCCTGTTCCCATTACCAGGAAACCCACTTGGAAACTGAGCTGCCAAAGGCTCTGTCTGTGCAGGGGTTCTAGATTATCTTCAGCATGATACCTTCTTGGAGTATCAGTCTCAGAAAACACCCCTGGGCCCAGATTATTTGGTTCTGTTGCTCTTGTGTGGAGCTCCTGTTTCCTCCAGATATTTTTAATCTCTCCCTTCTTTCACAGGATTCCCTGCACTCTGTCCAAAGTTTGGCTCTGAGTCTCAGCATCAGTTTTGATACCCTGCAGGGTAAAGTCTTTCAGAAGCCCTGTTTGGTATGCTGCTGTGCTGTTCTCTGTTTTCTCCCTCTTTCAATGTCTATCCCATTTACCTTTCTGAATGAGGATTTATCATCTTACCCAGGGTCTTGCTTAGCTTCTTTAGGTGTACAGATTTTAGTATGATTATCCTATATTATATGTCTAATGTCCGCTAATAAGTGAGTATATAACATGTGTCTTTCTACTTCTGGGATAACTCACTCAGGATGATCTTTTCTAGTTCCCACCATTGGCCTGCAAATTTCGTGATTTCCTAGTTTTTAACTGCAGAGTAGTGATCCACTGTGTAAACATACCACAATTTCTGTATCCATACCTCAGCTGAAATACATCTGGGTTGTTTCCAGTCTCTGGCTATTATGAATAAACCTGCTACGAACATGGTTGAGAAAAAGTCCTTGTTGTATATTTGAGAATATTTTGGATACATGCTTATGAGTGGTATAGCTGGATTTTGAGGTAGCACTATGCCTAATTGTCTGAGAAGAGCCTGATTGATTTCCAAAGTGGTTATACAAGTTTAAATTCCCACCAGCAATGGAGAAGGAGTTCAGTTTCTCCACATCCTCTCTAGCATCTGTTGTCATTTGAGTTTTTGATTTTAGCCATTTTGATAGGTGGAATCTCAGGGTCAGGGTACTTTTGATTTGAATTTTCCTGATCACTAAGGACATTGAGCATTTCTTCAAGTGTTTCTCTGCCATTCTATAGTCATCTACAGAGAATTCTCTGTTTAGCCCTGTACCCTCCCCTTTTTAAATTGGATTACTTGATTTGTTGCTTTTTAAGTTCTTGAGTTCTTTATATATTCTGGATATTAACCCTCTGTCAGAGAATTGGTGAAGATCTTTTCCCAGTCTGTAGGCTGTTGTTTTGTTCTGATGACAGTGTCCTTTGCTTTACAAAAGCTTTTCAGGTTCATGAGGTACCATTTATTGATTGCTGATCTTAGAGCCTGTGCTGTTGGTGTTCTGTTCAGGAAGTTGTCTCCTATGCCAATGTACTCACATGAAAATAATGCTGTCATGGACTTTGTTTACCTGTAGCTTCCAGACATTTTGAACATTGGACACAGCTTCAGAGCATTGAAGAAAGAGGAGATGTGTCAGGGTATTAGTTTTTTTCCTCATTATTTTAATTGTTAAATATATTAAGTGCAAAAATTCACTGTGATATTTGCAAGTTGCAAGTTAACCATGTCTACCAACTCTTCTCCTTATCCCCCTCTTCTTTCTCCTCCTCCTCTTTCTCTTCCTCATCCTCCACCCCTTCTCCCTGAACCTTGTTACTGTTTCAGTTCCTAATAATACACATTTTATTCTTAGAGTGTGAGAAAATACTTGTCTGGCATTTCTCTGATTGCTTAATACCCAAATACATAATCAAAACTTGAAAAAAACTTAACATTAATATAATCAGCCATGTTAAGATAGATGAATGACCTGCGTAGGTTTTTCATAAGAGAAGCCGTTCCTATTTACCTTAAATACACAAAAAATAAGTTTAAAAAAATTTTTATCATAGAAATTGAATTGAAAACTGCAATAAAATTCTATCTCAATTGAGTTAGAGTTTGTATCTTACAGAAACTGAAAATGTTGGTAAGGATGTGGAGAAAAAAGATCCTCATTTAGTTTCAGTGGGAGGATAAGTATCATATCACTGAAAAACAGGTGTGGTAGTTCCTCTTTTTCTTCCTTTAGTTCCTCTTTTCAGTGATGATGATGTATATGGGGCTCTGTCACCCACTGGGAATTGGCACCATCACCAAGCTACATCAACTGTATGAATTACATCTTACTCCTTACACATCCAAGTATTTAATTAGTAGCATCACATGTAAATCTGCTGTAAATAATGAGGCTTTGATTTCATATAACATAAAGAAAAATGACAGCTTTGTGACAGGTTCTTATAATTAAAACCTGTTCTTTGGCTGTGTGTGCTCTCTTCTCTTGCCTTCATTTTATGCATTATCAGCACAGGTTCAGAATAAAAGGTCATTTAAATATTTATTTATTTATTTATTCCAATTTATTTACTTTGTATCCCCACTGGAGCCCCCTCCCTCATCTACTCCCCCAATGCCCTTTCCCTAGTCCCTTGATAGGGGAGGTCCTCCTTCCCTTCTATCTGATCCTAGCCTATCAGGTCTCATCAAGGCTGCCTGCATCATCTTCCTCTGTGGCCTGGCAAGGTGATCAAAGAGCCAGCCACTGAGTTCATATCAGAGATAGCCCCTGTACTCCTTACTAGGGTACCCACTTGGAAACTGAGCAGTCCATGGGCTTCCTCTGAACAGAAGAAAACAGAAAGTCACTCACCCAGCAAGTCTATACCAATTTTGCATATATATATTATAATTTGGTCATACAAGGCAAATAAAAGATCAATGTTAGTGATTGTGATAATAGTTTCCATGTATCAGTACAGAAGATTAATTTTACTTATAAATCCCAGAGCCTTGAACTTCTTCATAAAGCACTTTACTATTGGCAGTTTTCAAGGCTTTAATTGCCACTTTTTCATGGCCTCAGAAAGTGGCCTGTCATGGGGCAGAAAGAAAATGAAGAAATGACATGAACACATAGACACAGGAAAGGCTGGAGTGAGTCAGTCTTTGTTCTCCAAAGTGTACTGAAAGCTCATTGTTTTTATTATATATAGTTTAACAATTTGGTTAGGTTATTGCATTCAGCTGGACAGGAGAGGTTGTTACTATGCAGAGATAAACAAGGAGGTGGGGTTTGTGTACAAAGATGGATCAAGGAGACACATTTAGCTATCTTGGTAAGAACAGTCTCTGCGTAGAGAATAGTACTCAGTCTGTCAACACCCAGGAAAAGACAGCTATGGTGGAAGCTTTCTGCACACTCTGAAAATCCACACTTGGAACAGAGGAAGGCTTTTCTATCAATACCTGATCTTCACCCCCGATTTTTGCCACTTCTCTATGGGTCTGGGGTTACCCATTGTAGCCTCCTTAGCATACCCATACCCATATCAACAATACACATTTACCCAGGGCTTCCTTTGCTCCCTACATAAAATTACAATGAGATAGTGCTTCCTGACTTTTCATGATGTTGTGTAAAAAGTAATTAGTAAAGGTAGCTTACAAGGAAAGGTTTCTATGGCTTACTGTTCAGGTGTGCACTGCTTTTTGAAATAAACAGCATGAAACTGTTGATAATTTTGAATCTCCACTTGGGAAGCAGAGAACTATGAACTTGTCTTCTCATCTTCCTTTTTCTTCTTATTCAGTTCTGAACCCCAGGTCATAGAATGGTCTACCCACAATTAGGGTGGGACTTTCTACCTCCATTTACTCAATCTAGACAGTTTCTCCACAAACAAGGCCAGAATTTTATTTTCACCGTATTCCCAGTGTCCTACCCAAAGCACCCTATGGTGGAAAGAAGATCAGATGTTCAAGGTTATTTGGAGACACATATAAAGTTAAATCAGTTTTCACAACAGGAAACATGGCTTTAATATTATAAAAAAATGGAGGATAATACAGAGCCCATATTCATGGTACAGAGATATAAGGATGTCTGAGCAAAGGCATGGGACTATGTTTTAATACAGGCTCAGACACCAATCCTATCTGCCAAAAGGCATTTGCTTTAAACTATGACAATATTACAGTCCTATAGAAAAACAACCTTGCCTCATGTTCTGTGAGCTGATCAATAACATATATTTGTATGAGGCCATAAAAATGAGTCTTTGCCTTCAGTGGAGAAGATCTTCATTGTGAAGATCTTTTTTCAATCTGTTTTCTCAAGGTTGTTTTTTTTTTTTTTTTCTGTTGACACTGTCCTTTGCTTTACAGAAGCTTTTCAGTTCCATGAGGTTCTATTTATTGATTGTTGATCTTAGAGCCTGTGCTGTTGGTGTTCTGTTCAGGAAGTTGTCTCCTGTGCCAATGAGGTCCAGGCTCTTCCCCACTTTTTCTAACAGATTTAGTGTGTCCGGTTTATGTTGAGGTCTTTGATCTACTTGTACTTTAGTTTTGTGCGGGGTGATAAGTATGGATCTCTTTGCATTTTTCTGCATATAGACATCCAGTTAGACCAGTACCATTTGTTGGAGATACTATCTTTTTTTTTTCCACTGTATGGTTTTCACTTCTTTCTCAAATCTTAAGTTTCCATATGTGTGTACGCTTATTTCTTGGTTTTCAATTAAATTCCATTAACCCACCAGTCTGTTTCTGTGCCATTACAATGCCGTTTTTATTACTGTTTCTCTATAGTAGAGCTGACATAGCACTAATATCCAGAATATATAAAGAACTCAAGAAGTTAAACACCAACAAACCCAACAATCCAATTTAAAAATGGGGTACAGAGCTAAACAGAGAATTCTCAACAGAGGACTATCAAATGGCAGAGAAACACTTAAAAAATTGGTCAACTTCCTTAGTCATCCAAGAAATGCAAATCAAAAAGACCCTGAAATTCCACCTCACACTTATTAGAATGGCTAAGATTGAAAACTCAAGGGATGATGCATGCTGGAAAGGATGTGGAGAAAGAGTAACTAACCCTTATCCACTGCTGGTGGGAATTTAACCTTGTACAACCACTTTCAAAATCAGTCTGTTGCTTTCTCAGAAAATTAGGAATAGTGTTTCCTCAAGATTCAGCTATACCACTCCTAAGCATATATCTGAAATATGCTCAGTTATAAAACAAGGATATTTGCTCAACCATGTTTGTAGCAGCTTCATTCATAATAGCTAGAATATGGTAACAACCCAGATGTCCCTCAACTGAAGAATGGATACAGAAATTGTGGTATATTTAAACAATGGAATACTACTCCGCAATTAAAAACAAGGAAATCATGAAATTTGTAGGCAGATGGATGGAACTAGAAAAGATCATCCTGAGTGAGGTAACCCAGCAGCAGAAAGTATATACATATGGTATATATTCACTTTAAAGTAGAAATTAGCCATGTAATATAGGATAAACATACTAAAATCTGTAGTCCTAAGAAGCTAATCAACAAGGAGGACCCCGTGGAAAAGGCTGAAACCTTATTCAGAAGGACATACAGGATAGATATCAGAAGTAGGAAAAGACAGGGAACAGGACAGGAGCCTTCCACAGGATACCTCTGAAAGACTCTATCCAGCAGGCTATCCAAGCAGATGCTGAGACTCATAGCCAAACTTTGGGCAGAGTGCAGAGATTCTTATAGAAGAAGGGGTAGATAGAAAGTCTTGGAGGAGACAGGAGCTCCACAAGGAGACCAACAGAGCCAAAAACCTGGGCCTAGGAGGTCCTGCAGAGACTGATACTCCAACCAAAGACCATGCATGGAGAAGACCTAGAACCCCTGCTCAGATAAAGCCCATAGGTTGCTCTGTTTCCAAGTGTATTTACTAGTAAGGGGATCAGGAGTGGTCTCTGACATGAACTCAGTGGCTGGCTCTTTAATCATCTACCCCTGAGGGTGTAGCCTTGCAAGGCTACAGAGGAAGACAGTGTAGCCAGTCATGAGGAGACCTGTTAGACTAGGGTCAGATAGAAGGGGAGGAAGACCTCCCCTATTAGTGGACTAGGGAAGGGCATGGGGTGAGGAAGAAGGTGTGACTGCGAGGAGATGACAGGTGCTACAGTAGGAATACCAAGTGAATAAATTGTAATAAATAATAATAAATTAATTAATTTAAAAAATTTACCATTGTGATAGGATACAGACAATGGATTCTACTGAATTTTTCCTTTTGCTTGCAATAATAAAACCTCAGAATCCCATTTGACAAAGATCACATATTCAACAGCCGATTGTGAACTATGTTATTTTGCTGTGAAGCAATTCCTTTAAAATAGAGTTTGTAAAGGAGGAAGTGGTGGTTTGCAACCATTATGCTAGGAGTGGTATTTCCTGCTTATGAAATGTGGTTTTCTCTTCTGGGAAAGTTGATAAGAAGATTTGAATTTCAGAGTAGAAAAGTAGAGCTAGTTCATTTCTTTGCTGTGGTAATATATTCATTTTGTGCTAAATTTTATTTTTAAAATTACTCTTCAGAATTTTATATGTGTATGTAATATAGTATAATCATATTCACACCCATCTATTTACCCTGCCAGTATTCCCTCAGATTCTACCCACTTAAAACAGTCCCCATTCAAACTCATGGCTATTCTTTTAAAATAATAACCTGAATCCAATTTGTGTTTTTAATATGTTTATGAGCATGGGACCATCCAATGGAACATGAGAAACCTACGAGTGGTAGGAACCCTCCAAAACTGAGTTTCTGCCCACAGCAGCTGTCCACTGCAAATAACCTCCTCTGAAGTAAGCCACCTTGAGCTTTTCCTTGACCCATACTTGGATTTTAGCTGGATCAAAAGCTGCCAGCTTCTAAGTGTGGCTGTTGTTTTACAATCTTAACCCTGGACCAGTGGTGTGCATTTTGGTTTACTGTAGGAAGTGATAGCTGGCCCAACTAAAAGCATTTAATGAGAAATATTTAATGAACACAGTATATGTTGCTTTAGTTATGTTCAGGTGCAGAAAAATTGGCAAAAGATGGTGAAGAAATCTGGGTTTGGCTGTATGGAATATGGATAGGTGAATGTGTTCCAGTTTTGGCGTAATGATGTTAAAAGAAGGAATCGTTAATGAAATGTGGAAGGTGTGTTAATATCAACATATGTGAAATATCCACAAGGAAGGAGTGGTTGGAAAATGAATTGAATGACCTTATTAGTTACTATCCAACACAGAAAAAAAAATGACCAGAGTAAGTGTCTCTACATCACTGCCTCTGAGATTATTGGTTGTCATGTGAACAAATAAATGTTTCAATCAGCTGTATTCAGAAGGGAAAGTACTATGCCTGACAGCATATATCAAGAAGATCAAATGATATCTGAGATATTTCTAAAAATTTCCTGTCACTACTCATAATAGGCAACAAAAAGAGTTTCTATAAACTCCAATAAATTAATTGATAAAGCAAGTGAGGAAGGATATACACAATGAAGTTTAATCAGTTATGAAGAAGAGTGAAATGGTGTAACTGAAAAAGGATTAAGTAATAGCTTATTAAGTAATAGTGTTAAGCTTATTAGTAATAGTATTAAGTAATAGCTAATATTTTCTCACAAACATGAAGTCACTCACTCACTAACTCACTCAATCTATATATCTATCTATCATCTATTTATCCACCATCACATAATTATCTATCATTTATTATTTTTTCACCATCTGTCTAACTATATGGCATTAAAATAGAAGACAGAATATTTGAGAAAAAAAAGAGTGCCCACAAGAGATGAAAGGAAGTGAGAGGAAAGAGTAGAGGGGCAAAAATATGAGAAAAACTCTGAAGTACATACATGTAATTGCTATCATGAAACCTATAATTTTGTACAATGACTATATTAATCGCTATAGTATTTCCTTTAAATAATAATATTATTTGTTGCCTAGATATTTGTTATGATGGGACCAAATTGTCTGGAGTGATCTTTTTCATGTATTTGTAGGCAGATAATGGTTCATCAAAATGATTGCATTTAACATGACTCCAATTATACCTCTGGTGATCAACAGCTTGGCAACCAGAAAGAAGCATTTTTGCTAGCATATTTTGATGCTCTTCCACATGTTCACCAACAAAATAGCATTTGTGCACGTTGTTAGTTGTTGTTTACTTTGCAAAATCCAACTACATACACAATCTTCATGTCAATGTCTGAATAAACACGCTCAAAGTCAGAAAATATGTGTATTCATTTCTGGAATGTAACATTGAGCTCTAATCATACAAAATAAATAGAAGTTTAGAATTTTTTTCTCTTGGTTTTGGACATTTGATTGATGCATTCAGAAGCTTTTACTTCAATAATGTTGCCGATGACAGGAGTAAATGCCTCTGCCTTTGCATTGTATACCTTTGGAGTATGTCAGTACTATTGATAGACCAACTTATAAAACTGTCTCCAGGTAATTATTTGAAGAAGTCATTATATTGACTTCTTCATTTACTAAAATAAATTGAAAACATGAAATGAAAAAGTTAATGTGAGTGCAAGTAAGGCTATTTTTTATTATTGTCTGGGGTTAGAGGTAGATTACAAGATGTGTATTTTGATTTGCCAGAACAAGTCCTGTTTTCTGGAACATGGTAGAATTTAATAAGTCTCCTAACATAAATAAGATGTTAAAACACCATGCTAAATACCAGTCAGGAATCTTCCTCTGAGAGTAGGTCTCCACAGTTTCATTGTCTGAGGATGTCTTTATATTCAGGAATAAGAAGAAACACATGAGTATTTTCAAAAAGTGGTGAACTGGTAAGCGGTTCACAGGGAATGCAGCGAGATGAAGACTGCTGACGTGCTGATTTATTCTCATTCTACTATCTTTAAATTTTGTAAAAAACAAACAAACAAACAAACAAATAAACATTTAACTACAATCACCATCATTTACTGACTATGAGTAAATGACACGTGTGGTGGTATTTCTCCCCTATAGTCCTAGGCAGATGGATTGATTATGTTTGCCATAAGAATTAAATGAGAGCTGGAGTTGTGGCTCAGATAAACATCACTCCCTGAGCAAATGTGAGACCCCTAATCAGTCTGGAAATTGTCAAAAGTGTGCAGGTACATACAAAATCAAGAATTCAACTAAAGATGCCATTTCAGAGTTGGACTTTTAACCTTAGGAGTTGACACCTTGCTGCCTGTAAACAAACATCTGAAAAGTCATTGTCTAGCTAGCAGTGTATCAAAGCAGATGTTGAGACTCATAACCAAACCTTGGGCAGAGTGCAGGGAACCATATGAAAGAAGGGGGAGTTAGTATGACCTGGAGAGGACAGGAGCTCCACAAGGACCAAATAAATCAGGGGACAGGGGTCTTTTATGAGACTGTTTCTCCAACCAAGGACCATGTATGGATATAACCTAGAACCCATGCTTGGATGTAGCTCATGGTAACTAAGTATCCAAGTGGATACCCTAGTAAGGGGAACAGGGACTCTTTCTGACATGAACTCAATGGCTGGCTCTTTGACCTCTCCCTCCCGAGGGAGGAGCCATTTTGCTAGGCCACAGAGGAGAACATTGCAGCCAGTCCTGAAGATACCTGATAAGCTAAGGTCAGATGAAAAGGAGGAGGACTTCCCCTATCAATGGACTTGGAAAGGGGCAGGGAGGAGATGAGGGAGGAGGGGTGGGATTGGGAAGGAATGAGGAAGAGGGCTACAGCTGGGATACAAATCAAATAACCTGTAATTAATATAAAAAATAAAAGTATAAAAAAAGAAAAGTCATTTTCTGAGGCACTTAAATATGACCCACCCTAGACAGTGCATCATCTATTTTACACTGGTGAAAAGAGAATTAGCAAAATTAAAGAAACTCAGCAAAAATACCAGCCTTCTCATGTGACTACAAAATTGCTTGAGAAAAAGGAGAACAAGATAAGCAGTGAAGCACTTCCACTTTCTTAGTTCTGATAATGTTCCAGACTTCGTGAGAAGCAAACATTCATCACCCTGGGGTACGTAGCTTTTATGTTAACAACTGTCCATAGAAAACAGGAAAAGTTTCACTTGTGATTTTGTGTCAGGAAAAACTGGTTGGAGTGGAAATGTCTTCAAGGAGACCCTCCTAGCTACCCACTTTATCCCTTAAATGGTGCTGTGTTGGCACCAGTCTATCTCAGGTATATTTTGCACATTGCTTTGGTGAGAAATTTATGTTTTTCTGTGGTAGGAATGGACTCAGAGAATTGATTAGCACACTTCCTATATGTGGTTAATGGTGTGTGAAGAAGCTTAAAATGATTCATATGATAAACTTTGTATTATTTTTGATATTATAATTACATAATTTCTCCCTTCACTCTCTAATCTCTATGATATACCCTTACTTGTTTTGTTTTCAGGTCATAGTTTCTTTATTTTTATTAATAGTTGTTATATATTGCTGTCTTGTATACATTGTTATACATATATATATATATATATATATATATATATATATATATATATATATATTCCTAAATACAACCTTCTCAGCCTGGATAATGTTACTTGGATGCATGGCTGCAAGACTAATCATTTGATATTAGGTAATCATTGGTGTGATGTTCTTCTGCCAAGGACAATTTATTCCACTCTCAATAGTTCTTTATGTGGGGTTGAGGCCCCATGCTCTTTTCCCCAGACTTTTACATGTCTATTGTTGTCCTCATTCAGTCTGTGTTTAGTCAGTCTTGTTGGTGAGACTTTATGGTGTAGATTCTGATAATAACAGGAGACCAGTCTCACAGCACATTGATGGATCCTCTGAATCTTACAATCTTTCTTCCCCCTCTTTCTCACTGTTCCCTAAGCCTTAGGTGTACAGTGTTTTATAGATGCATTTATTAGTACTGGGATCCCAACTCTGCATTTTGATTGGTTGTGTTTTGTTTTTGTTTTTGTAGTGGTCTACATCTCTTGCAAAAGGAAATTACCTTGATGAGGCATGAGAAATACAAGTAACTCTGGCTATAAAGACAAATATTTACAAATGGTTAGAAATTGTATTGGTTTAATAAAGTAGTGATTATGGGTTCTCATCCAAGTTCCATGACTTCACTAGCCCTAGATGGTTGACTAGGTTTCTAATCTCAGACATGATTTCTCTTTTGTTGAGTTGATCTTTTATATTTTTTTGTACCTGCTTTGAGATAGTGTTTTTCTTTATTTTTTCTTATTTTAATTATTTATTTACTTATTATTTATTATATTTTATTCACATTGTATCCTGGCTGTACCTTTGTCTCCTTCCAGTCCCTTTCTCCCTGCCTCCTCTTCCCTATTCCCCTCCCCAAATCCACTGACAAGTTGGTCCTAAGTCCAAGTAGAGAGCTAATGGAGGCAATTCCAAGGTATGTGTTCTGCTACTACACCCTAAAGGGTTATCATGTCATCATCTATTAATATACTTACGAATGTGTGTAACAACAGGTAAAGAAAAAGGGTATGAATTTGAGAGATCCAAGGGTTACATGAGAAGAGTTAAAATGAGAAAAGTGAAGATGAAAAACAATGTAATTATATTTTAATTTAAAAAATTAAAAGTACATTAAAATAATTTTAAAAGATGAGACACTAAAAGTTAAGATATCAAAGTCATCTCAAGACCACTGATCTCTTTGTGGAGATATATTTTAAAATTTATTGAATAAATGTTTAAATTTCTAAAGTGTTACATGAGCTGAATAATAAAGTAAATTACACATACACAATTACATACATACACAATTATATATAGACACACACAGACATATACCCACAGTAAAAACAAAACCAGATAAGCAAAATATATGTTACACTAACAGAAAATCCCAATAGGTAAAACATTTAAATTAGTAGCTAACATAGCTTTTTCTTAGTAAGAATGTTATAGCTTTTGTGGGAGGGACAGGTCTTATTAGTTAGGATAGGACCACTCATGCTGTATTAAATGTTTCAGTCTAAGCACAGATTAGCCAGTGCATTAGCTTAGGATGTCACTTAAGTGTTTGCAACTAACAACTAATTGTGATTGATACAAAGAAATTCCACACTCAGGTATCAACTCACAGTGCAAGCAGGCTCTTAGAGCCTGTGCTGTTGGTGTTCTGTTCAGGAAGTTTTCTCCTGTACCAATGAGTTCTAGGGTCTTCCCCACTTTTTTTTTCTAGCCGATTTAATGTGTCTGGTTTTATGTTGAGGTCTTTGATCCACTTGGACTTCAGTTTTGTGCAGGGTGATAAGTATGGATCTATTTGCATTTTTCTACATGTAGACATCCAGTTAGACCAGCACCATTTGTTAAAGATGCTATCTTTTTTCCATTGTATGGTTTTGGCATCTTTGTCAAAAATCAGGTATCCGTAAGTGTGTGGGTTTATTTCTGGGTCTTCTGTTCGATTCCATTGATCCACCATTCTGTTTCTATGCCAGTACCATGCAGTTTTTATAACTGTTGCTCTATAGTACAGCTTGAGATCAGGGATGGAGATACCTCCAGAAGATCTTTTATTGTAGAGGATTGTTTTAGCAATTCTCGGTTTCTTGTTATTCCATATGAAGTTGAGAATTTTTCTTTCCAGGTCTGTAAAGAATTGTGTTGGCAATTTGATGGGAATTGCATTAAATCTGTAGATTGCTTTTGGTAAGATGGGCATTTTTGCTATGTTAATCCTGCCAATCCATGAGCATGGGAGATCTTTCCATCTTCTCATATCTTCCTCTAATTCTTTCTTCAGAGACTTGAAATTTTTTTCATACAAGTCTTTGCCTTGCTTGGTTAGGGTTACGCCAAGGTACTTTATGTCATTTGTGGCTATTGTGAATGGTGTTGTTTCTCTAATTTCTTTCTCAGCCCTTTTGTCTTTTGTATACAGGAGTGCTACTGATTTTTTTGAGTTAATTTTATATCCGGCCACTTTGCTGAAGGTGTTTATCAGCTGTAGGAGTTCCCTGGTAGAGTTTTTGGGGTCACTCATATATACTATCATATCATCTGCAAATAGTGATAATTTGACTTCTTCCTTTCCCATCTGTATCCCCTTGATCTCCTTCGACTGTCTTATTGCTCTAGCAAGGACTTCCAGCACTATGTTGAAGAGATATGGGGACAGTGGGCAGCCTTGTCTTGTCCCTGATTTCAGTGGGATTGCTTTAAGTTTCTCTCCGTTCAGTTTGATGTTGGCTATAGGCTTGCTGTATATCGCCTTTACTATGTTTAGATATGTGCCTTGTATCCCTGATCTCTCCAGTACTTTAAACATGAATGGATGTTGGATTTTGTCAAATGCTTTTTCAGCATCTAGGGAGATTATCCTGTGGTTTTTTTCTTTCAGTTTGTTAATATGTTGGATCACATTGATGGATTTCCGTATATTGAACCACCCCTGCATACCTGGGATGAAGCCTACTTGGTCATAGTGGATAATATCTTTGATGTGTTCTTGGATTCGGTTTGCAAGTATTTTGTTAAGTATTTTTGCATCAATGTTCATAAGGGAGATTGAAATTCTGAAATTTCAGAAAGCCTGAAATTCTCTTTCTTTGTTGAGTCTTTGTGAGGTTTAGGTACCAAGGTGACTGTGGCTTCATAGAATGAGTTTGGTAATGTTCCTTCTGTTTCTATTTTGTGGAATAGTTTGAAGAGAATTGGAGTTAGCTCTTCTTTGAAGGTCTGGTAGAATTCTGCGCTGAAGCCATCTGGTCCTGGGCTTTTTTTGGATGGGAGACTTTTGATGACTGCTTCTATTTCTTTGGGGGATATAGGACTATTTAGTTGATTTACCTGGTCCTGATTCAGCTTTGGTGAGTCAAATCGATCAAGAAAATTGTCCATTTCATTTAGATTTTCAAATTTTGTTGAGTATAGACTTTTGAAGTAAGTCCTAATGATTGTTTGGATTTCCTCAGTGTCTGTAGTTATGTCCCCCCTTTCATTTCTGATTTTGTTGATTTGGGTGGTGTCTCTCTGCCTTTTATTTAGCTTGTCTAAGGGTTTGTCTATCTTGTTGATTTTCTCAAAGAACCAGCTCTTGGTTTCATTGATTCTTTGAATTGTTTTATTTGTTTCTAATTGATTGATTTCAGCCCTGAGTTTGATTATTTCCAGCCGTCTACTCCTTTTTGGTGTGTCTGCTTCTTCTTTTTCTAGGGTTTTTAAGTGGGCCATTAAGTTGCTTGAATGAGCTGTCTCGAATTTCTTCTTGAAGGCACTTAGTACTATGAACTTTCCTCTTAACACTGCTTTCATTGTGTCCCACAAGTTAGGGTATGTTGTGTCTTCATTTTCATTGAGTTCTAGAAAGGCTTTAATTTCTTTCTTTATTTCTTCCCTGACCCAGCTGTCATTTAGTAACAAGTTGTTCAGTTTCCATGAGTGTGTAGGCTTTTTGCTATTTCTGTTGTTGTTGAAGTCCAGCTTTATTCCATGGTGATCAGACAGGATACAAGGGATTATTTCAGTCTTCTTGTATCTGTTGAGGCTTGCTTTGTGACCAACTATATGGTCTATTTTGGAGAAGGTTCCATGAGGTGCTGAGAAGAAGGTAAATTCTTTTGTGTTTGGGTGCAAAGTTCTGTAGATGTCTGTGAGGTCCATTTGATTCATGACCTCTGTCAGAGATATTGTTTCTTTGTTTAATTTCTGTTTTGTTGACCTGTCCTTTGTTGAGAGTGGGGTGTTGAAGTCTCCCACTATTAATGTGTGGGGATCTATATGTGGTTTAAATTTTATCAATGTTTCTTTTACAAATATGGGTGCTCTTGTATTTGGGGCATAGATGTTCAGGATTGTGATGTCTTCCTGGTGGAATTTTCCCTTGATGAGTATGAAGTGTCCTTCCTCATCTCTTTTTATTAGTTTTGGTTGAAAGTCTATTTTATCAGATATTAGAATGGCTACTCCTGCTTGTTTCTTGGGTCCATTTGCTTGGAAAGTCATCTTCCAATCTTTTACCCTCAGGTAATGTCTATCTTTGTGTCTTAGGTGTGTTTCTTGTATGCAACAGATTGCTGGGTTTTGTTTACGTATCCATTCTGTGAATCTGTGTCTTTTTACTGGAGAGTTGAGTCCATTGATGTTGAGAGAGATTAATGACCAGTGGCTGTTAGATCCTTTGATTTTGATGTTGGCTGTGTTCATAAGTTTGTGTGCTTGGTTGCTTTTTGTTTTGCTGTAGTAAGGTTAATTATTTCCTGTGTTTTCTTGACAGAAGCTAATTTTCTTGGGTTGTATTTTCCCTTCCAGTGTCTTCTGTAATGCTGGATTTGTGTGTAGGTATTGTTGAAATTTGTTTTTGTCATTGAATATCTTGTTTTCTCCGTCTATGAGGACTGAGAGTTTTGCAGGGTATAGTAGCCTGAGTTGACATCTGTGTTCTCTTAGGGTCTGCATGATATCTGTCCAGGCCCTTCTGGCTTTCATAGTTTCTGTTGAAAAGTCAGGTGTGATTCTAATGGGTTTGCCGTTATATGTTACTTGGCCTTTTTCCCTTGCAGCTTTTAGTATTTTTTCTTTGTTCTGTATACTTACTGTTTTGGTTATTATGTGGCGGGAGGATTTTCTTTTCTGGTCAAATTTGTTGGGTGTTCTGTAGGCCTCATGTATCCTTATTGGCTTCTCCTTTAACTTGGGGAAATTTTCTTCAATGATTTTGTTGAAAATATTTTCTGGGCCTTGGAGAAGGGAGTCTTCTTTTTCCTCTATTCCTATTATTCTTAGGTTTTATCTTTTCATATTGTCTTAAATTTCTTGGACGGTCTGTGTCAGGAATTTTTTGGATTTAACATTTTCTTTGACAGATACATCGATTTCTTCCATTGTATCTTCTACACCTGAGATTCTTTCTTCCATTTCTTGTATTCTGTTGGTTATGCTTACCTCTGTAGTTCCTGTTTTCTTCCCTAAATTCTTCCTCTCCATTATTTCCTCCATTTGTGTTTTCTTTAATTTTTCTAGTTCTATCTTCAGGTCTTGAGTTGTTTTGTTTACTTCCTTCACCTGTCTGCTTGTATTTTCCTCTTTTTCTTTTAGTTCCTTCAACTCTGTTTCTTTGATTTCTTTCAGTGATTTAATTATTTCTTCTCTGAAGGCCACAAGCTGTTTGGCTGCATCTTCCCGTATTTCTTCACGGATGGCCCTAATTTGCTTGTCTTTATCTTCCTCCATTTCTTTACGGATAGCCATGATCTGTTTGGTTTTATCTTCCTCTAATTCTTTACGTATTTTATCTTTTTCCTCTATTATTCTCTTCATCAACATAGATGTAAGGTCATCTTCTTGATTTTCTATTATGCTGCATTGTTCAGGGCTGTTCGCCCCTGGATGGCTGGGTTCTGGAGATGCCATATTGCTCTGTCTTTTGTTGGTTGAGCCTTTACGCTGACCTCTACCCATTGGGCTGATTTAGGTTTTGGCTGTTAGTTTCTGTGCTTCCTGGAGTCCTGAAGTAGAGAGTATCCCCTTGGCCGGAAGATGATTTTTCCTGAAGGAGTCCTTCTCTGCTTTTTGGTTATGGTCACTGTATGGCCAGTGTTTCTCAGGAGTTGCCACTGCTCACCTCAGGTTTATAGCCCTGAGTAGTAGTTGTGGTCTATGTTAGGCAGGGGGGGATCTCCTCTTACCCATAAAATTTCTCAAGACAGCTGCCCCACTGCTGGGTTTCTTGTTATAAATTTAGTGTGCTGCTGCTCACTAAATTTCCAGGTACAGTCCTCTTGAAGAGACTGCTGATTCCCTAGCTGTGGGGTTTTCTCCCAACAGGGAAACTCAGTCTGTTATCCTGGGGCGCATAGTTCTGTCTGAGAAAGTGGGAGGTGCACTCAGCAAGTCTCTGGGCCAAAGGCTGATTGCTCTGCTCTGGACCTGGAGAATGTGCACCTAGGTTGAGTTGGCGCCTGGGGGCACTGCTCTGGTCTGGAGGCTGGGTGCCTCACTCTGGACCAGAAGCTGTGTGTCTCTGTCTGGGATGGCGGCTGTAGGCACCGCTCTGGTCCAGACGCTCTGGGTGCAGCCCCCCTGAAGGATCAGGGATTCCTACAGTTTTGGCAGTACAGCCAGGGACAACTGGCCAATCCCTGGCACAGTATCTGAGGGCTGCTGTAATGGCTGTTCGGCTCCTGCAGGTCCGAGGATGCAGCTGTGTGTCCCAGTGCCCCAGGGGAACGCAACAATGGCGGCAGAGCACAGCGCTTCTGCCTGCACTAGAGTCTGCGTGAGTCCAGGAAGTGTTTTGGTGCTGGGTGTCCTAAGCGTTAGAGCTGCTGACCCCCTCCGCTGGGGTTTTCCTCCTGCCAGAGACACGCAGTCTGGTGCCCTGTTGCCCTGGTGCCCACAGTTCTATCTGAGGCGGCGAATCACGCGCGCAGGCAGGGCTCTGTGCAGGCAGGTGCCTTTGTCCCGGCTCTGGGTCCGGGCTGGCTCCTGGGGCACCCGCGGAACCCGAGTCTTTTCCAGGGGATGTCTGGGTAACCTGGGGTCGGTCCCAATTGTTTCCTGCTCCGTGGTTTTATCTCTCGACTGGGAAATCCAGTCTATGGTGTCGTGGGCCCACAGTTCAGTCTGGGACCGTGACCAGATCGTGCTGGCGGGTAGCTCTGGGCTGGAGACCAAGCGCCTGGCGGAACGGGGATCTCTTCCGCGGTTTAGCCGGGTGAGTTAAAGCTGATCGAATCCCCCACCATGGGGTATCCTCTCACCTGAGAAACACAACCACTTGTGTTTTATGGCTGCGAGTTCTGATTGCTGGTCACTGTGCCAATCCTGCTGTGCTGCTCCTCAGAATGAGAGTCCTCCCGGCACCGCCATCTTGCCCCGCCTTTGCTCTATTATTTGCTTATTTATCACTATGAATATGTCATTTCACCGCTGTCCTCCCATGTCCTTTTTTGATTCTGTAAAAATTCAGACATAAAAGTGTATAAATACAGTAGCATAATGTCTCTCCGTGACACATTGTCAAGCTAGCTCAAAAGTGACTAACACCTGTATAATTTTGTTTCCTCTTTATTTCTCATTGCTTCAAAAACCCACTATGTAGGTATTTGAAGTAAATCCTAGAAACGTCACCTTAAAATATTGTATGTATCACAGAAGGCACCCAGTACAATTGTAATCACAGACATATTAATAAATTAGTTAAAATAGTTAAAATAACCATTGTATAACCAAATAAATCGCAATATGAGGGATGTTAGTGAATTGCACTCTGAATGCAAAATGAATGTATATATAGCTCCTTTTTAGAAAACGTATGCTTTTTAATTTCTGTATTTATTTTTCCAGAATTTTCTATTGTATACACAATATATTTGATCACATTCAACTTTCATTCATCTCATCCAGATCTCCTCTTTCATGAGCCCCTCCAACTTTATAGCCTCTTCTGTTATAGGCCAAGATTAGTCATACATAAATGTCCAAAAGTTATCTACTGAAGTATAGGTAGTTTCAGTGGCCACATTTCTGAAGAAAGTGACTCTTCTTCACTCAGCATCCGTGACCTGAAAACAGTTTTCTAATTACTAAAAAAATAAGTCAAGTGCTACAGGAGATTTTGAGATCCTGTTGTCTATTATTTGCTTTTATTCCTTCCGTGTATTGTATGTGTGTGTGTGTGTGTGTGTGTGTGTGTGTGTGTGTGTCACATGCTTTTGAGGGCATAATTGTAAGTACTCTCACATGCAGAAGCAGAAGCCAGAAGAGGCTGTCAGGTGAGTTCTCTTACTCTCCACTTTATTCTTTTGTGACAGGATCCCCAGTCAAACTGGAGACTTGCCATTTTTTCTAGCATGACTGGCCAGAGAGATCCACTTTTTTTGTACCTTCCAGTGCTGTGATTACATGAATTTGTAGCTGTCCCCATATTTTTACATAGATGTTAGTAATTCTAACTTACCTCCTTATGCTTGCACAGAATGTATTCTTGTCCAAAGTATCATGCCCTCAATTCCAGGCTGTACACTTTCTGAATGAAGAAAATTGAAATTCAGAATTAAAAATACAATGATGACTATGATTATGGAGGTTGGAAAATTACATAAATGAGACGGTATTTAAAGAGTTTAAATTTCAGACATTTTGGACATTAAAAAGGAAGTTATAGGAATTTACAGCTTGATATGGTAACTACAGTTAATTATAATACATTGAATATTCTTCAGATAGCTACAAAAATAGCTAGGTGAAATAGAAAATGATACACCTGTGAGTCAATAAATGTTTTGTTTCACAATATTTCACAATATGGTGTCATAAATAAACATAATGTACATCACAAAATGAATGTGATTTTTAGTGAAAACTTGAAAAGCAATAATAATGGGTAAGAACCACCGTACTGTGGAGTTGCCTATGTGTGAACTGGGCCTTTTTATTAATTACAGTTTATTCACTTTGTATCTCAACCATAGCCCCTCCGTTGTCCCCTCCCAATTCCACTTCCCTTCCCTCTTCTCCAACCATGCCCCTCTGCCAGTCCCACTGATCCTAATCTATCAGGTCTCATCAGGACTGACTGCATTGTCTTCATCTGTGGATTGATAAGGCTGCACCCCTTCAGGTGATCAAAGAGCTGGCCACTGAGTGAACTGTATTTTAAAACCAGCAGAATTAAGCTACATCAAATGCCAGTTCTTGGCTGTCTATTGAGAAATAGGCATGCTTGCCCCAGTCAAGGCTACTTTGGTCATCTTAGCAGTGTACTTTCCTTGAGATGGGTTGTCATGTACAGTTATTGATGGAAAGAGGCTCAAGACAATGGGTTTTGTTTCTTTGCTTTATATGTTTTCTCACCACCAGGATATTTTTTTATAGGTTCATTCATTTCATGAACTCTCACCCAGCCCTGTTGGAGAGATTCTCAGATCTTTGATGGTGGCAATTGAAGATATGGAAAGCAGGTGCCTGTTTCATGCCACAGGTAAATGAAACAACACTCTCTCATCTTCCTATGGCTTTACTTATATATAATTTCATATAATTTCTTACCCAGAGTTGTCAGTTTCTTCAGCAACAGTGTCATGTGACTCTTCTATTAAATATCTCTACATCATTACTGGGGTTAAGATTCCTTGTGCCAGAAATCATGAAATTTGCAGGTAAATGGTGGGACCTGGAAAGGATCATCCTGAGTGAGTTGTCCCAGAAGCAAAAAGACACTCACGGTATATACTCACTCATATAAACATACAACATAGGATAAGCCCACTAAAATGGGTACATCTAAACAAACTAAGCAAAAGAGAGGACCCTAACTAAAACGCTCAATCCCCATCCTGAAAGGCAAAGAGGATGGACATCAGAAGAAGAAGAAAACAGGAAACAATCTAGGAACCTGCTACAGAGGGCCTCTGAAAGCCAGAAGAAGAAAACAGGAACAACCTAGGAACCTGCCACAGAGGGCATCTGAAAGCCTCTGCCCTGCAGACTATCAAAACAGATGCTGAGTCTGATGGCCAACTGTCGGGCAGAGTGAATGGAATTTTATGTAAGAAGTGGGAAATAGCAAGAGCTGGAGAGGACAGGAACTCCACAACGAGAGCAACAGAAGAAGAAAATTTGAACACAGGGAACTTCCCAAAGACTCATACTTCAACCAAGGACTATTCATGGAGATAACCTAGAACCCCTGCACAGATGTAGCCCATGGCAGCTCAGTGTCCAAGTGGCTTACATAGTGATGGGAAGAGGGACTGCCTCTGACATAAACTGATTGGCCTGCTCTTTGATCACCTCCCCCTGAGGGGGGAGCAGCCTTACCAGGCCACAGAAGAAGAAAATGCAGCCATTCCTGATGTGATCTGATAGACTAAGATCAGAAAGAAGGAGAGGAGGACCTCCCCTATTAGTAGAAGTGGGGAGGAGCATGCATGAAGAAAGGGGAAGTAGGGTGGGATCGGGAGGGGAGGAGGGAGGGGCTTATGGGGGATACAAAATGAATAAAGTGTAAATAATAATAATAATAATAATAATAATAATAATAATAAAGATTCCTTGTGCCATAACTATAGGAACTGGACAAAACAGAAACCTAAGGTGAACAAAACCAAATTTTCATCAAAAACTGACATTTTACAAAGAGAAGCAAGCTTTCAGTTAAGTTCACAGATTTATATGAAAATATAAAGCCATAAAATTTTCAGAATAAAATTAAAGGCAACAGCAATAACAAAAGAACCTTCAGAGTTTAAAACCATGCAAAGTGTTCTTGGGCCTGAATAAAAAAAATGAGATGAAATGATAAATTCCATATCACTGTTTTAAAAAAATATTTTCTTTGCATCTCCCTTGTCTACTTGATTTAGATTTCTTCATTCATTGCCATTGCTCCATTTCTGATTTTTTTCTGTCTGATAGGAAGGGGTAGAAGAGATCAGGGAAGTGATTGTGAATATTAAAAACAACAGTGATCTGTGATGGTGGAGGCCAACTTCACCTGGAGATGAATATGTATATTCTACTGTGTGGTTCAGTTTATTTAGTTGCATTGTCACCACAGTATTCTAGACACCCAATTTACAACATCATTGCAAGTTTGGGGTTTCATTTTAATCTTCTTTTTACACTGTGAGATGGCTCTGTGGTTACAAACCCTGGCTGCTCTTTCAGAGTACCTGACTTTGATTCACAGCACCCATATGGGAGCTTATGCATGTGACTCATGCATGTATAATGTGCTGCATATAGCACAGATACCTATAAAAATTAAATCTTAAATCATAATTATAACATTTTTGCAACAATGTAACCTTATGTATTTCACACCGGTCTCAAGCTTAGAATCTTTTTCTTTCCAAGAACTCCATCATAGGCATGAAAAACCTTGGCCACTTTTCTAGATTCTTAAAGATTCAAGGGTACACATCTTTATCTCAAAACATAAATAGAACTGAAAAGGAGTCATGTTGTGTACAATTAGTGAGAGGATGCCAAGAAACACAAAGAGAATGTAGGAATTGCTACCAATAAATGTGGAAACAGTTGATGATAATATATTCATTTATTGTGATTAACTTGTGATCAGACTAGCTGAGAACCCTACAAGAGACACAGATTCTCCAAATATCTGTGAATCTCCTGGAGGTTGCAAACTAATGCCCGTTTTATGTAGTGTTATGACATCATCAGCATATACAGAAATCCCCTTTGGGGTAAGCTAAGTGAACCTTCCACTCTCTGCTGCAGACTGACAACCAGTCAGGTCTGTGCATGGAGAATTATTGCTCAGTGTGTTACAATATCCTGGACCCTAACAAACTTCTATTGTGAAGTTTTGCTCTACATGGTAATAAAAATATCTATAGGAAGAGGTAGGCAGTGTTGACCACTTAGGTGTTTGTTAGGAGAACTTAGACATAACTGATGTTTAGCCATGTAGATGAGGAATGGGTACACTCTTTTCTACAAGGGAAATTGGTAAATTACTTGCTATGCAAGCATTAAAAACTAAATTCAGATCCCGAGAACCCATGAAAAATACAATGGTGTGGTGAAATGCAGCAGCAGTACCATTGCTCTCTAGACCATGGCAGCAGGAATTGAGCTTGCCGTTATATCAGTCTAGAAACACTGGTGAGTTTTAGGTTCAGTGAAAGGCCCTATATACTCAGTGATAGTACATAGTTACTGATAAAACAACTTGACAACAACCTCTGGTCTCCATATAACCTACATGCATGAACACACACAAACGTAAAGACTCAAAGAACCACTGGTTGGTTAGTATTTTCAGCTTTTAAGGTCATATGGTTTCCTACTTGACTATTCCATGGTGTGTTCCAGCCTCCATAAATGTTGTAAATGATGTATGCATCTCTGTGTAAATAAATGTTTATTCAGACGTAAAAATGACATACAAGTTCCTTGCATGAAAATGCAATTTTAGTTTGATGTTTAAATATAAAAGAATTTTAATATGTTTTTCCATCCACTTCATCACCATCATCCCCTTCACCATCATTCACCATCACCATTACCACCAGTACTTTGTGGAGCAAACTACACTGCATTTCAGCCTGTGTTCATTCTCTTTCTTGAAATTGGCTTGGTTTGTGACCTTTTGTGTTGTTGTGATAAAACACTCTGACTAGAAACACCTTGAAGGGGAAAGTGTTTATTTGATCTTAAAGGGTACATTCCATCATCAAGGGAAACCAAGAAAAGAACTCGAAGTAGAAGCTTACATTGACAGCCACGGAGGATTTTTTTTTTTTTCTTTTTAGCAGGCTCCTGGTCAGCTATGTTTTTTTTTTACATCTCACATCCCCCTACTTAAGGGTGTTAACCACCACTGTGGACTTGATCCTACTACATCAATTAGCAATAAAAATTTTACTTACATGAAGATTTTTCCTTCATCTGAAAAACAAGATCACCCATTACATTAGTAATTGGGTTTTGATTAATCAGCTAACCCTCAAGCTTGGCATGGGTCTTCATTAATTAAACCATCTATAAATTAAACTGCCCTATCTTTATTTTTATATTTATGTGATTGGCTAGGTGTTTCTATGAACTCTTGTCTTGAGTGACTATGGGTTGTTACCTCTTATAAGAGACGCCAAAAGCAGTTGTGGGTCTTCTTGGTCTTCTTGGTTATTCAAGGTTTATCTCCTTTTATGTGTGGTTGACTGGGGAGGTCTTCTTTTTCATGGAATAACTGAAGGCATTTTTAAATTTTTATTTTACTTTTTAAATATTAATTACAGTTTATTACCTCCGTGTCCCAACTGTAGCCCTTCACTCATTCCCTCCCTCCCTCATCTCCTCCCATGCTCCTCTCCAAGTTCATTGATAGAGGAGATCCTTCTCACCTTCCATTTGACCCTAGCTTATCAGGACTGGCTGCAATGTCCTCCTCTTTAGCTGGGAAAGTCTCCTCCCCCATCAGAGGGAGGTGATCAAAGAGCCAGCCACTGAGTTCATGTCAGAGACAGTCCCTGTTCCCCTCACTAGGGAACCCACTTGGATACTGAGCTGCTATGGGCTACATCTGTGCAGGAGTTATAGGTTATCTCCATGTATGGTCCTTGGTTGGAGTATCAGCCTCAGAAAAGAACTCTGGGCCCAGATTTTTGTTTCTGTTGTTCTCCTTGTGCAGCTCCTAGCCCTTCCCGTCTTTTTATCTCCCCCTTCTTTTATAAGATTCCCTGCACTCTGCCCAAAGTGTGGTTATGAGCCTCAGCATCTGCTTTGACAAACTGCTGAGTAGAGTCTTTCAGAGGCCCTCTATGTCCTATTTCTTGTTTACTCCCTCTTCCAATTTCCATTCTGTTTGCTTTTCTGAGTAAGGATTTTTTATCTTACCCAACAAATGGAATCTCATGAAACTGAAAAGCTTTTGTAAAACAAAGGACACTGTCATCAGAACAAAACAACAGCCTACAGACTGCGAAAAGATCTTCACCAACACTATATTTGACAGAAAACTAATATCCAGTATATATAAGGAACTCAAGAAGTTAAAAAGCAAAAAATCAAGTAATCCAATTTAAAAATGGTGTACAGAGCAAAACAGAGGAATTCCTCTGTAGAGGAATATTGAATGGCAGAGAAACACTTAAAGAAATGTTCAACATCCTTAGTCATCAGGGAAATGCAGATCAAAATGACCCTGGATTTCACCTTACAGCCATCAGAACATTCTTCCACTGCTGTTGGGATTGTAAACTTGTACAACCACTTAGAATCAATCTGGCACTTTCTCAGACAATTAGGAACAGTGCTTCCTCAAGATCCAGCTATACCACTCCCAGGCATATATCCAAAAGAAGCTCAAGTATACAAAAAGGACATTTGCTCATACATATTCATAGCAGCTTTATTTGTAAAAGCCAGAAGCAGGAAACAACCCAGATGTCCCTCAGCTGAGTAATGGATACAGAAATTGTGGTACATTTAAACAATGGAATAGTACTCAACATTTTTTTAAATTTTATTTATTTATATTAATTAGAGTTTATTCACTTTGTATCCTAGCTGTAGCCACCTGCCTCATTCCCTCACAATCCCTCCCTGTCTCTGTCTCACCCTCCCTCCCTCATCTCCTCTCATTCCCCTCTCCAAGTCCACTGATAGGGGAGGTCCTCCTCCCCTTCCATCTGACCCTAGCATCTCAGGTCTCATCAGGACTGGCTGCATTGTTTCCCTTTGCGGCCTGATGAGGCTGCTCTCCCCTCAGGTGTGGTGGTGAAAGAGCTAGCCAGAGTTCATGTCAGAGACAGTCTCCTTACTCAGGAACCCACTTGATTATTGACTGCCTTGGGCTACATCTATGCAGTGGTTCTAGGTTATCTCCAGGCATGGTCCTTGGTTACAGTATCAGTCTTAGAAAAGACCCCTGGGCCCAGATTTCTTGGTTTTGCTGCTCTCCTTGTGGAACTCCTGGCCTTCCAGGTCTTTCATCTCCTGCTTCTTTCATAAGATTCTGTAAACTCTTCCCAAAGTTTGGCTATGAGTCTCAGCATCTGCTTTGATACACTGCTGGGTAGAGTCTTTCAGAGGCCCTCTGTGGTAGGCTCCTGTCCTATTCCCTGTTTTTTCCTTCTTCGGGTGTCTATCTTCTTTTACTTTTTGAGTGAGGATTGATCATCTAACCCAGGGTCCTCCTTGCTTAGCTTCGTTAGGTGTACAGATTTTAGTACGTTTGTCCTATATTATATGTCTAATATACTTTTAATAAAAGAATGTAGGGGAATATGAAAGAGCGCCTGGCCTTTAGGAATTCACAAGCAAAAGCAAGTAGAATAATATCATTGTGCATTCTGATTGCCAAGGACATGCTGGTGCCCGTGTGCACACTAATTTGCAGCATAGGTATCAGTGATGTTTGGGCAAGACTGCAGAGCTTAGCAGTCTAAAGTGGTCTTTAAAAAGATTTATTTGTTTTTATATTATGCGTATGCATTTTTCTCTGCACATATTTGTGTGCACTATGCGCATGCCTGGTATCTGTGCAGGCACGACGAAGGTGTCAGATCCTATAGAAAGAGAGTGACCAAGCCTTCTGAATCGCTGTGTGGGTGCTAGGAACCAAACTCAGATCTTCTGCAAGCACTCTTAACAGCTGAGGCATCTTAGACACATATGAAAAACTTGGCAATGGCTCTAGGTTTTTATAAGCCGGAAATTCTAAACGATAAATCATAAGTGAGAGATAGCTTTCATTATGGACACATTGTAAATTTTTAGATTAAGAGTGTTATGTTTGCTGTTATCCAGATTATGGTAGTTAAGAATATTTAAAGTTTCTCAATTCTGAGATATTAAGATTTTATAATATCAAAAACCTCTTCAACTAATGACATTTAATAGTCATGTGTATTCACACATAAAAGAGACTAAGATATATATTGGAAGCATATTTGTGAGTGTGAGGAAAGATATTCAATGAATTTTGATGAGTAGTTGTGAGTCTTTCATTGTTAATGAACATGAAGTGTGGCTGGGAGTTTAGTAAGCAGATCCTGCCTCAGCACTGGCAATAATTAGCTGCAGTTCTGTATGAGTCAAGCCCATTCAGAGCTAGTCATACACAAACTGTGTCTTATCTTTAGCTCTCCTTGGGTTTGTTAGTATTAATGTTAGATTTTATGTCCTCCAACTGATAGGGAGAGAAACACCACTGTCTCATAAATATGAGAAACTATAAAATCCATACTATACCCCCTAACCAACTAAAAACCCAGAGTGAATAGTTTAACTTAATTCATTATAACATGGGTGCTAAATTAATCCCTCCAGCTCAACTCTTTCTCTTGTAAGTCTTTTGTTAGCTACTAATAGTTTTCTATGTATTGTGTTGTAAATAAACTATTTGTTTTACCCCAAGTGCTTAAGATGAAATTCATGCACTGCCCTTGGTGTTCACATGCTCTCCCCCTGAGCTACCCACCCCAAACTGTGAATAAACTCTCCTGAAGCAAGCCTAATTTGACAGTGACATCTAGCTCCACGCTTCACAGGCAAACTCTACGACCACTGTAGTGTTGGGAGGCAAGTCATACATGGTTTTGGTGCCTTTATAAAATATGCCAAAGGGAGCCTAATTGCCCCTTTCACCAATTGAGAATATATATCAAATGTCATATTTGAAGAAGAATTAATCATTAGATACCAAACAGGATGGTATCATGATCATGTTCTTCTAAGATCCAGAAAAATACAGTGCCATTTTCACAAAAAAATAACTTATGTTGTAGTAGCAGGTTAAATGGTTGAGCATGGGCCTTTGGATTTTCTCAGTGTAGCATTTAAATACCATTTTCTTGATAGTGAATCATCAAATTGTTTTGAGAATGAGATGGTGAGTGTTGTATTAATAAAGGATAAAGAATGGTAGAAAGTATCAAAGAATTTTAATGACATACAAACATTTTCTGAATCATTTTCAGAATAGGGATGGCTGATTTCTTTTTTCCTTTTTTCATTTATTTATTTATTTTTTTATCATCTATCTATCTATTTATTTATTTATTTCAGCTTATTCACTTTGTATCCCAACCATAGCCCCTCCATTGTCCCCTCCCAATCACACCCTCCCTCCCTATTCTTCTCCTATGCCCATCTCCCAGTCCAATGATAGGGGAGGTCCTCCTCCCCTTCCCTCTGATTCTAGTCTATCAGGTCTCATCAGGCCTGGCTTTTTTGTCTTCCTCTGTGGACTAGTAAGGATGTTCCCCCCTAAGGTGGACGTGATCAAAGAGCCTGGCTCTGTGATGGCTGATTTCTGTGAAGGCATAGAACAAGCAAAATGTCCCCTTATTTGATCAAGACTTTCCTTAGGAAAGGCAAAAAGACAGTTTTCAGATTAAATTTCATTGATGTTGCACACTAAGATCATTGGTCCCAACCATGTTTCTTCAATATCTTGGGGGGTAATAATGAATGTCTAGCACAAAATACTGATTTTAAACACTACAAAACTCTGTCATAACTATATGTGAGACTTTTATTCAGAACCCATTCACCTTGGCTTTGATAATCTCAGTATTCCAAATAGTGCATGTTCATTAGAGAACTGAGGGAAACTAAGACTTTCAGCACATTGGACAAGGCACAGGTTGCCAGATGGAAGTACCAACTATGATGACATAATTTGTCTTGGGTTATTTTCTTGAATTCCATTTATGCTGGGGTGTCCATGGATGCTTGCTCCTGGATAACTGGGTTCTGGAGATGCCATATTGCTCTGTCTTTTGTTGGTTGAGCTTCTATGCTGGCCTCTACCCATTGGGCCGTCTTAGGTGTTGGGTGTTAGTTTTTTTTGCTTCCTGGAATCCTGGAGTGGGGAGAATTTCATTGGCAGAAAGATGATTTTCCCTGGAGGAGGCCTCCTCAGCTTTTTGGGTATGGTCACTGAATGGCCGATGTTTTTCTAGAATTGCCACAGCTCACCTCAGGCGTTTAGACCTGAGTGATAAGTGTTGTCTTTGTTAGTCAAGGGGGCTCTCCTCTCACCCAGAGAATTCCTGAAGAAAACTATCCTGCTTCTGGGTTTCTTGCTTTAAATTTAGTGAGCTGCTGATATAACCTGGGTGCCCTGTGGTTTGTGCAGTTTATTTAAGGATAACTGGTTGCCTTATGGAGCAGTATCTGGGGACAGATCTCAGGGATCCCAGGCTTCTGTAGGTCTGAGGTTGGAACTCTGTGTCCTAGCACCCAAGTGGTAATCAGTAGCAGGTGAACACAGCTCTCATGTGTGCCACAGGAGTCTAGAGCCTGGAGCCTGTGGGAACCCAGAAACTTTTCCAGAGCTGGGTGTCGTGAGGTAGAGCCAGACATTCTCCCACACACACTGTGGAGTTTCCTCCCAACAGGGAGACCCAGTCTTTGGTGTTTTGAGGTCCACATATCTGTCTGGGGTAGCGTGAAGAAAGAGGGGGGTGGGATTGGGAAAGGAGGAAGGAGGGAACTACAGGTGGGATACAAAGTGAATAAAGTATAATTAATACACATTTAAAAATGTATTAAAATAATGTAAGATATTTAAAATATTATATTATAGGAAGATACATTTTTCTAATTACAAATGGTTACATGGCAAAATACTAATTTCTCAACCCTCTTGGACTACATAAAATATAGTCATTTTCTTGTGAAACTCTGTCTACTTTGCAGGACAAATGGAACATTTAAATCAGAACATGTACTGGTGGTTGTACAACACATCAACCACATTAAGCTCACTTACATTCCCTTATGGAGAGGGGGTTTCATGTGTCATATTTGTTCCCTGTTTCCCAAAGATATATAAGAAATAACGATTCTTGTGTTGGGAATGAAATTCTTGGGGGCATAGTTGCCCCTTAGTTGATCATGTTACTGCAAGTAGTAAAACCTCACAAATGTTCCTGGAAGTAACCTCAAGTAAACTCATTGGTTCACCAAAGCAGACTAATATAAAATAATTCCCTTGAATTGTTATTATATATTTGTTATTATATACTTGGGGAAAAGATTTATATTGGCTTACATTACATACTCCACCATAAAAAAGAATTTGAAACAAGAACTTGAAGCATGATATAAAGCAGGGACCATGGAGCAATGATGCTTGTTGGTTTGTTTTGTATTTTTGTTTGTTTTTCTGTGTGTTGCCCAGCATGCTTTCTTATACAACTCTGGACCACCAGTCAAGGTGTTGCACTGCCCATAGTGCTTTAGGCTTTTCCCACATCAATTACTAATCAATAAAACATCACACAGTTTTGCCTACAGGCAAGTCTGATGAAATAATTCTTCAGTAAAGATTACCTTTTCTAGATCATCCTGACTGAGCTATCCCAGAAGCAGAAAGACACACACGGTATATACTCACTCACACAGGCATATAATATAGGAGAAACCTACTAAACTCTGTATATACCTAAATAAACTAATCAAGAGGGAGGACTCTTACTACAATGCTCAATCTCCACCCAGAAAGGCAAAGAGGATGGACATCAGAAGAAGGAGAAAACAGGGAACAAGTCAGGAGCCTGCCACAGAGGGCCTCTGAAAGGCTCTGTTCTGCAGACTATCAAAGCAGATGCTGAGACTTATGGCCAACCTTTGGGCAGAGTGCAGTGCAGGGAATCTTATGAAACACGTGGGAAATAGTAAGATCTGGAGAGGACAGGAGCCACAAGGAGAGCAACAGAACCAAAAAATTTGAGTACAGGGGTCTTTCCTGAGACTGACACTCCAACCAAGGACCATGCATGGAGATAACCTAGAACTCCTGCATAGATGCAGTCCATGGAAGTTCAGTGTCCAGGTGGGTTCCATAGCAATGGGAACAGGCAGGGGCTGTGTCTGACATGAACTGATTGGCCTGCTCTTTGATCACCTTTCCCTGAGCTGGGAGCAGCCTTTCCAGGCCACAGAGGAAGACAATACAGCCACCCCTGATGAAACCTAATAGACTAGGATCAGAAGGAAGGAAAAGAAGACTTCTCCTATCAGTAGACTTGGGGAGAGGATTGCATGGAGAAGGGGGAAAAGGGAGGGGTTGGGAGGGTAGAAGGGAGGGATGGAACTACAGGGGGGATACAAAGTGAATAAAGTGTAATTAATAAAAAATTTAAAAAAGATTACCTTTTCTAAGCTATGTCAAATTGGTTTAGTTATGACAGAAATCTACCGGTGTACTTCTTTCAGAGAATAATAAAAAATACTCAACATGAAAAGCCACCCAATGCATTCATTTTCTCTGCACTGTGCTTTGCTTCATATAGTAATTGTATTTCAAATAATACACAATGTGGTATTAGAGGCCTCAGCTGGTAGGGGGACCACTGAATATAGAACAGAGGTTGTAGTTGTGGTTTCTCTGTGAATGACTTGGAAGACTAGTCGTGTTCATTGGTCAGTTCACAGCTACAATAGGATGTATGTTTCATTTTCCATTATTTTCAGGTTCCCTACAATCCACCATGACAACTGTAGTGAATGAATGTGCATGAGTAACAGTCTTATTTATAGGGCAGAAAAGCCTATAAAACTTTGAAGCAGAGCTAGAACTCCAAATGAACCCAATCACATCATTTCATTCTTTCTCTTTCAGCTCTTGGTGTTCTGCTGGTCTGGTCAGCATTAGAATTGCAGAATACTTCAGGTGAGGCTATTTATTGTTAATGCCAGTGGGATACAAAATATTCTTCCTAAGAAGCGAAGTGTTCACTGTTAAGTTTGAAACTTTTTATGGTATTTGTCTTAAGCACCATTGTCCTATTCTAACATCTTCATCTTCACCATCATTGTTTATATCATTTAGCTAACCAATTACACATTATTTTATTCAGTACTCATGATATTACTATAAAGAAGACACTACAACTATAAAGACAACAAAATCCACACATGATCCTTGGTTTTACAAAGGAGGAGCTGGCTCCAAGTTATAGAACTGGCAGATACTGACTTCTATTTCCCTAAGTCTGTATCATTGCTGGTGTTGTGATGTATGTTTTGAACTCAAGTCATCATATTTACACATTGAACTTACAAGCATACTTACATTTACAACTGTGACATCTCCATATCTCTTCAAGCTGAGTCTTTTAAAAGCACATTCCTGTCAGTCATTGATGTAAGGAGCCATGTGTGATGGGAAGAGATACTAATTTCTTTCTGGTGACCAATGAATACTGGGTGGCCAGAGAAAGCTCCAACAAATAGAAACATAAAGTCTCCCAATTAAAATTTTACAGTTTGAAAAATTGGTATTTATGGAAGAACATAGATATAGAAAGACATTGAGAGCAACTATATTTAGCAATAGTATGGCTATAAAAAGAGATACCTCAAAGAACATGAGAAAATGCATGAAAATATTCTGTGTTCTCCACAGCTTCCTGCCCGCAATGCAGTGAAAATGCTACCTGCTTCAATAGAACTCACTGTGTTTGTAAAGAAGGATTCTGGCCAGGCTCTGGGAATAAAATAATTATTGAGCCACATGTGAAATGTGAAGGTAAAGAAGTCTATCTTTATATGCTTGCTATTGTTGTGATTAACCCATGGGCAACCTGTTATCTCTCTCTCTCTCTCTCTCTCTCTCTCTCTCTCAGTGTGTGTGTGTGTATTGAAAGAAAAGGACTCCTTTCATCCTATACTTCAAGGTAACATTCTATTAAGAGGAAGACAGGACATGGACTCAAGGCAGGAAATTGGAGATAGAGACTGGAGCAGAAATAATGGAGGAGTGCTGCTTACTGGCTAGCCCTTCCTGGCTTACTCTACATGATGATTTGAATATATATAACTACTTGATTCCCAGTTGGTGTAACTGTTTGGGAAGAATTAGAAGGTTTGGGCTTGTTTAAAGTGGTATGTCACCGGGATTTGGCTTTGACATTCTGAAAGCCTGTGCCACTCTTTACTTCCTGCCTGTGGATCAGATGAGATATAATCTCTCACCTACTGCTTCAGCAACATGCAAACTTTTCTGCTGCCATGCTTCTTGCCACGATACCTCCCTCCCAATTTAATGTTTTCTTTTATAAATTGCCTTTGTCACAGTGTCTCTTCACACTGAAAGAAAAACCTTATGGCAGAATCTTTAAAAATTGTGGTCCCTCTTTCAAAATGACTCTTCCTTGTGCCAACTTGATAAAAAAAAACCTAAATATCACAAAGTTTTAGTTTAATCATTTCAGAAAATTCTTATGCCCCTCAATCAAACATTGTAGGACATAAGATCTCAGAGATCTTTAGAAGAATCTTTGACAATGTACAGGCATTAACTGAATGTAATGTGTTATATTCTTTGGACAGTCAGTGGCCATATGGCTCTTTGTGTCAAGGAATCTTTGGTCTGTAGACCTCTTTATTAGCTTCCTTTTTGTTGTGACTGTGAACCAAGCATCTTAGGGGAACAAAGGTCTGTCTTAGTTTACAACATCAGGTTACAGTCCATCAATGTGGAAAAATAAATGTAGGAGAAAATTTAAGCATCTACTCATAGCCTCAGTCATGAACAGAGACAGAATGAATGAATGCATGTAAGAAATGAAGCAGCTGTCTTTTTTTTTTCACTTAGTCTTGTACCTAGCTCAAGAAATGGCTCTGTTCACATTCATGCTGGAAGATCTTCCCATACCAGTTAACTCAATAAAATGAATTTCTCACAGGCATGACCACAAGCCAACTGAATCCAGAATATTTCTCATTGAGACTCTCTTCCCAGGCCATTCTACCTTCTGTCATGTTGATAATGTATAATCACAAACGCAATTCTAGATTGCATCAATTTAGCAATTGAAACTAATCATTATATAGTCCCCTGTCTTAAAATTCAACTCTGATCTGCTAGCAGGAAAAATGGTTATTCAGAAGAACTGTTCATGTTATAATAAGTAGACATCAGGAACCCAAGAGAACCTGACAAGATTTCCAAGTTTTGTGTCCTGGAACAATGAATTGGACCAGGGACATATAAGCAGTGTGAGAAAGAGATTTACTTTATTAAGAAAAAAAAGTATTCCTAAAAATAGAAGTGGACTGGTAAGCATAGAAAAGTCAGGTTCAGAGTTTTTTGTTCTGATTTTTGGTAAGTCATTTATATAACACCTACTCTCTCTGTGAGATACTTAGAATTTTCTTGGCCTCTGCCCTATATTGTTAAATGTCTCCCAAGTAGAAGGAGAATTCCTGTTTTCAGTCAAATGGATACTTTGACTGGTAAATATTCATGTCTCTCTCTCTTCTCCCATCTATCTTTTTAGATAGTATGAGTGTTGTGTGAGGCAAGCTTTAGGTAATATTTTCTTATAAATTGAGTCTTAACTATTTTTATTAGTGAGCTCATTTATCTGGTTTATTCTTGTACTATGTACATTTTGTTAATGTTATAAACACCATATTGAAAGGTAACTTATAGAAGAAAAATACTTGTTATGGATTATGGTTCCAGTAAAAGAGTCCACAATGATGATTATAGGCATGGTATCATGTGTCTGTTTAAACTGACAACATGGCAGCTCCATGGTTTGGTGAATTATAGATGCAAGATAGAGAACAGCCAGAAATATCTGGAAGCATCTACTGCCAAGAAAGAAAGTAGACTGAACATGTCAGGAGACAAGGTATGGCAAGAGAGGGGAGAATAGCACAGGATAGAGAATAGATAAAATATAGTGAGAGATGTAGGAGCAGAGATGAGAAAAAGAAAGAGAGAAAGTTGAAAACCAACTTTGACATGAATGAACTGAGGCAGGACACTGAGTTATTTGACTGGAGGCTGGAATTGGTTGTAGCTGGTAAAGAAGAAAAAGGAAAAAAGAAGAAAGAAATCATACACCCACACACATACACATGACTGATGAAGCAAGACAAGCTCCAACAAACAAGCAACAACTTCATGCATGCTTATACACACATAAACACACACACATACATACATATACACACATTTACACATTGAGTAGATGGAGCAAAGCTTCAACTACCTTTCATACATACACACGTATTTGGTGGATGGAGCACAGCTCCAGTGATCAAACTTGCACCATCTTACATATATACAGATACACATTTGGTGAATGGAGCGAACTCAAAAAACTTCATTTTTCCTCCCACAGCTTATATAGCCCAGAAAAAAAATCTTTCAAGCAGTACAAAAATCACAGTGTCGTTACATTTTAGTTTTCTTTGAATGATTTTAAGGAGTATATGTAGAAAAAAAAAAAAACAAGATCCCCAATTACTACACATGATCAAATGTTTTACATAGTGTGGGAGAAAAACAAATGTGAAAAACAAGTTATTCCCAAGAACCCACATACATTTATAACTAACAAACTTGTTATAGATTAACAAAGAGTAAGTAAGCAAGGCAATTTTCTCCACCAGTTTCTTTTACTGGAAGGCTGCCATTTGCAGTTACAAAGAAAAGATCAATTATCTTACTATTTATATTAAGAAACAGTCTTATAAAAATCTCAAAAGAATCACAAATATAAAAAAATCAGTCATTTCTACTTTAAATCTTCAAGGTGCACATCTATTCATTAACAGTTTTATTAAACCATATCAGAAAACTGAGGGTAAAAATGGGTACAAGAAATCAATCATCACCTTGATGACCAGCCCACCTTTATCAAGAGAAAGGCAAGTCAGCTAGTGCCAGTTAGGCTGCTGTTGTTCTTGCTCCTGACCCCCCAAAATACCTAGCTCAATTATTAAGAGTGTGCCTTTCTGAAATTCAAATTGTTTCCTATGATTTTCTGCATCAGAGCCACTAAAAAATATATATATATATATAATCTAAAAGCGGTGGTCATTGCTAACAATCTACATCTCTAAATTCTTTCTAAGGGTGGCAGGTGAATTGTTTATCTGCAAAACCTGAGAAAGGCCAAGTACTGTTATTGCAAGTGTCAGTGATACTGCCCAGTGAGGTTTAAAATCCTCCTTAGAATTTTCATACAACTGACAGATTGGAAGGGGTGTGGTAAACATGAAAGCAACAAGCAGAGGAATACTCTACAACAGGATGAAGTCCACAGGACACACACACAGGACTCACCACAGGTAGACTCCTCAGGGCTCTACCTTTCCAAGGTGTAGCCATTGTGGTTGTGCTAACTGCTGGGCCACATTGCATGTGTTCTAAAGCTGTGTTGTTGTTCCTCTTGCATAGCTCCCAAAAAGGAGAGAGAGAGAAAGAGAGAGAGAGAGAGAGAGAGAGAGAGAGAGAGAAGAGAGGGAGAGAGGGAGACAAGGATAGAGAAAGAGGGATAGAGAATAGCAGGGTTATAAGGAGAATGAATAGATGGAGAGGTAGCCCATGAGTTGTATTGACTTTAAGGAGATGAGAAAGGTAAGGATACTAGCATAAACTTTGAAATATGTAACATACATGTGCTATTGAGTAAGCCTAGAGATAAGCATGAGTTTAATATGTTAATAGGTACCACAATAACCAGCCATATGTCCATTCCGCCAGAGTCAAAGAAAATGACACATTTCAGTAAATGGGAATCAGTTTCACAAGGTCCTAAGAAATGTTGGGTTTTATCTGTCAGAAATCATTCTATAGTCTAGGATGAGCTCATTGGATTGCTTTTTGAAGTTTGGGGAGTTGGAGTTCCCTTTGGACCTAACAGTATCCAGAACCTGAGAATTCATATCTTACTTACACAAAGGAAACAACAAATGAACAAAAATGGAATTAGACTATCAACCCTCAAAGACCTCAGTAGAGTACTTGTTTCAGTAAAGGTGCACATTTTAAAGTTTCCATAACTTATAGTGTCAGTGTTACAAACTGTGGCCAATATTTCAAAATCCTTAGCCTATGGGAGGGGGAGAGAAACATAATTTCATTTGAACTTAAACATTTGACACTTTGGGTACATAGGTTCATGGTACCCAAACTGTGTTTTTAGACCAACTTTAAATATATCTCCAGTTTCTCACTGTCTCAACAGTGTTCCAAAATTCAAAGTTTAAATTCTCCTCTGAGACTCAGAGCTTTCTTAGCTGTAACCTTGTAAAATCAAAACACAAATAGTATGCTTCAAATATAGTATGGCACAGCGTATGTATATATCACCTTTCCAAAGAGAAGAAATGGGGGCATAATGAAGAAACATTGCACTGAAGCAAATGAAACACAACAGGGTGACCCTCAAATGCTGTAGTTCTATGTCTGACATACGAGCCTTTAGTTATTAAGTTACTAAAGACTTAGATGGCTCTGCTCCCCCAAGCTTGCTGTCTGAAACGCTGTCTCTCTCTCATTCCACTTCCTGTGTGCACCTCTTTTTAGCACATATCTCATAGCCTGGTAACTCAAATCTTTAGATATCCACTAAATGCAGGTTTTGCTTTTACAATTCACATAGTAGGCTCTCATGGTGTTCTCTAATGGACTCAATCCTTCCAACACTTTGCTTGCCCTCAGAGACTCTCTGAAATAATAGCAAAAGTGTTCATGACACCTTCATTCCTGCACCATTAATGCCTGCAAAGCTGATATCTTAGTTGGAGCAATGCCAAGATCAGCTGCAAGTTTAAGAGGAAACCCCTCCTCCTTGGATCACATTTGCAATATAGTTGGTATGTATTCTAGGAGAAGAAGCTTCTTGGGTCTTCTCTTTTTACATATCCTTAGCGGGTTGTAGTCTTGTCCTCAGGGCTCCCATCCAAATGTTCCACTGCAGACCAAGAGGTCTAACCTATATGGTTCTGATCTCCAATAATTAGAGTCTCCTTTTTGGTATACATTTCTACAGATCTTTTCTTTCTACAGTGCACACTTTAACTTTCTTTTTCTCTTACTTTCTGATAAAGATAATCAGTAATAACCAGGCATGGATTCAGAACTGTGCTGCCTTAAAATGTCCTCTGATAGTAAATTAATCAACATTTTTTTATTTTAAACTGTCACTTATTAGGATGAGGGCAGAAATAGACAGATTCTTTGCCAAAGTATAATACAGTGGCCTCTAACTCAAAGGTTAATAGAGAATTTATTACCTTCTGAGATCTCTCCAGGCCTCTAATATCACCATAACTCTCTGCAATATTGTATTTTGTGGTCTGGCAATAACAGCTAATAAATCTCTGCAAGGTTGCTAGCACATACAAAGTCTTTTGCATTCCTCAAAAAGACAGCACAGTTGAATCAATTATAAAAATAACTCCACTTTCTAGTATCAACTTCCTTTTCTATTTTATGTTATGTATATGGGTATTTGCCTGTATTTGTGTATGTCTAGAGACCATATTCATGAAGTGCCCATGAAATTCAGAAGGAAGCACCAGATGTACTGTAACTAGAGTTACATATGGTTGTCAATTGCCAGGTGGATTCTGGGAACTGTACCTGGGTCATCTGCAAGAATGGTCAGTGTTCTTAAACAGTAGGCTATTTATTTAGTCTCTCAACTTCTGTATAAGTGATACTTCCCTTGCTGTAATAAATGACACAACCAAAAGCAATTTATAGAAGAGAGGGTTTTTTTTGGCTAATGGTACCAGGGAAAAAGTCCATAATGGTAGAAAGCCATAGCATGAGGCAGTTAGAGATGATATGTCACATCTTCACTACACACAGGAATCAGAAGTATTAAGGAGGATGTGGGAGAAGGTAAAAACCCTTGAAGAATCCCCAGGGATATTCTTCTTCTGATAACCTTCTTAAATAGAACCACCAACAGAGATCAAATATTAAATATCTCAACCTATGGAGACCATTTACTATTTAAATGACAATCATTATCTTGTTGCTGAGTGTATGTTTAATGTCAATTTCACAAACTACATGAATCAGTATTAAAGAAGATATTCAACCCTTATTTTGGAGATTTGATATAGTATTAGACAAATTACTGCTACCAGCACTTTAAACTTCATTTGCCCTAGTATGTCCTAGAATCCATTTCTTAGCGTTTAGTTCATTATTCAGATTGTTTTCTTCCTTCACCCAATAATATATCATCAATATTTTGCATATTATATAGGGTATTTCAATGTCTAGAAGGCTGTTGCCCACCTTATAATCCTTTTTTGTCATTGCTTGGGGGTGTATTTCTACAAAACATGGGTAAGCTTTTTATTGATATTTGTGATAATTTAATCTTCACTAACAACTTGAATACATGTCTATGAGGATCTTTCCAGTCTTCCTTAACTGAAGAAGAAAGATATACACAGAATGTGAATGATAGAATTCCACAGAGTGGAATTACAGACAGAATATAAAGGCAAAAAAGTACTAAAACAGCTAAGTAGCAGCATTCACTTCTCTCTGCAGCCTGCTTGCATATGCAGGGTGGCCAACTGCATCACCTGCCAGTGGAAAAGTATTTCTGTTATCAAGGACTGTTTTGCACCCATATACAACAAGCCAAAATAAGCAATTCCTCCCTTAAATTTTTTTTAATTTTATTTTTCTTTTTAGTTACATTTTGTTAACTCTGTGTCCCAGCTGTATCCCGCTCCCTCATTCCCTCCCCAACCCCACACTCCCTCCCTGGTCTCCTCCCTGCCCCTTTCCAAGTCCACTGATAGGGGAGGACCTCCTCCCCTTTCATTTGACCCTGTTTTATCAGGTATCTTCAGGGCTGGCTGCAAAGTCCTCCTCTGTGGCCTAACAGGACTGCTCCTCCCCTGGGGGGGATCAAAGAGCCTGCCCTTGAGATCCTGTTAGAAATAGTCCTTGTTCCCCTTACTTGGTTGCTGAGCTACCACAGGCCACATCCGAGCAGAAGTTCTAGGTTATATCCATAGACGGTCCTTGGTTGAGTGTCAGTCTCAGAAAAGACCCTGTGCCCGGATATATTTGGTCCTTGTAGAGCTCGTATCCTTTCCATATCATACTAACTTCCCTTCTTTCATATGATTCCCTGCACTCTGCCCAGGGTTTGGTTATGAGTCTTAGTGTCTGCTTTGAAACACTGCTAGGTAGAGTTAAATTGTTTTTATAATATGTTTGGAGACATAATAAAAATGGTTATTGCGGGAGAAGTGCATTATGTTTATAAATTAAGTAAAGGTCATGTTTATTATATTGGTTTAGCCTAACAAAGAATTTAGCTTAACAAAGACTAGAAATGAAGTCCAGCAAAAGAGACAATACAGGTAAGACAAAGAGGTACAGCCTTATGAAAATAAAAACAAGCAATATCTCTTGATTTGCAGATATTGATGAATGTTTATTGGAGCCACTGTGTAAGGATGTATCATACTGTAAAAATAAGATCGGGACTTACATATGCAGCTGTATAGTAAGATATCCTTGGTTCAACTGGATAGCTGGGATTATTGATATTGATCATCCTGATTGTTATGGTAAGTCTATTCATGTATTTAAATATATGTAAAGCACATATATATATATATATAATGTAGAGCTTACAACAGCTATGCCACTGTTGGCTAGAATAGTAAACTTATTCTTTTCTTTATTTCTCATCCCTTTGCTATATTTTCAAAGAAATGACATCTAACTCATGGGATCAAATATCTGTTTCCAATAGACATCTTCCAAATTTGTCTCCAATGCAGCTCTGTTCCTTTGATCTCCAAAAGGACAGATGTGATTTTCTTCTGAACTTCATAGCTTCTCCATCTTGCACTAATACCAAATTTAGTTCACATGCCAATCTGTAGTCACAGTAAACACCATGAGTTCATGCTAATATTCCTAAGCATTCCTATATGTGTGACTTCTTTCTACAGCAATGACAAATCAACTTCTCAAGACTCAGAATACATTTTATTGCCCAGGCCATGTAGAATATCATACTTTAAATGATGTTTCATGAAGAGGTCATGCTTCCATTTACAAATTGATTTTAGTATACAATTTTTTAAAAAAATATTTAAGCTTGTTTCCTACAATAAACTTTGTTTTCCTTTCTCCCACACCTTCCAGGTCCTCTCCTCATTTGTTCCCACTGAGTTTCAGGTCTCTCTGTCTCTCTCTGTATCTGTCTCTGTCCTGTCTCTGTATCTCTCTCTTCTTTCCTCCCTCTCTCTCTGTCTCTGTCTCTATCTCAAAAAACAGCAGCAAAACAGAACAAAACCCAACAAGACAAAAACTACCACAACATAAAATGAAACAAAATACACACACACACACACACACACACACACACACACACACACACACAATTATGTAGTCTGTTTTATAGTGGCCAAATATACCTAGACATGGGTCCTGCACTAGAGCATAGTTGATACATTCATTGACACTCAGATGAAGAAAACTCAGCTTCCCTTTCCTAGCAGGTATCAACTTCATTGAGATTCTTGTTTACGGTGAGGATTTTATGTCTAATCCTTCTTCTTAGTGCTGGCATATTCTTTGGTCAGAGTCATCTATCAAATAGGAATAAAAACAGAGTTTACTCTGTTGCCTACACATTTCTAAATAACAAGTTATCCCAGAATTTACAGAATAAAAGAATAAATAAACCTACTTTTGCACAGCTTTATGATTATAGGTCTAGTCTTGGGTTAGCAGAGGTAGCTGCACCCAAGTCTTTTTCACTCAATCAAGATGATTCTTAGAAGTACAGTTGCCCTGGAGTTTATGACTTTACTCCACAACTCAGTGTTGAAATTCAGCAGAAGGGGAGTTAGTATGATGTGGAAAGGATAGGAGCTCCACAAGGACCAAATATAGCTGGGCACAGGGTTTTTTCTCCAACCAAGGACCAGGTATGGATATAACCTAGAACCTTTGCTCGGACAAAACTCATGCTAGCTCAGTAACCAATGGGTTTCCCATAGTAAGGGGAACAGGGACTATTTCTGACAGGAACTCAATGGCAGACTCTTTGACCTCCCCACCCTCCAAGGGAGGAGCAGTCCTGCTAGGCCACAGAGAAGGACTTTGAGATACCTGATAAAACAGGGCCAGACGAAAGGGGAGGAGGTCCTCCTCAATCTGTGGACTTGGGAAGGGGCAGGGAGGAGATGAGGGAGGAAGGGTGGGGTTGGGAGGGAATAAGGGAGCAGGATACAGCTGGGATACAGAATTAATAAAATGTAACTAATAATAGTATTAATAATAATAAAAAAAGAAAAAAAAAAGACTTTCCTTCCAGACTGGAAATACTGCAAATTAGTATGCTTGGGTTTTCACTAGCATACATTCAAGTGTCTTTATACACTGTTTAGTTGTGAGCAGCTACTCCATGGGTACATTTGACTTAATTGCTAAACTGGCAGATTCTCTGTGGTGTGAGTTTTTCTTTGGAAATGAGTATATATCTATTTTCCTGAGATAAGACACCAGTAGACAATGAGAGAAATTACATTACCTATTTAGCATAGGTAAAAGAACATAGGTGAATGAACAAGTTTACTGAAGTTATTCTCAGGAGCAGGAATCACACAAAGGCAGTCATAGTACTAAAATTCCTAGTCCAGTATGAATGGCAGCTCACAAAAGCTGCACCCCTGGATCTCCTTCACGAAGTTTAGGCACTGAGATGACTGAAGAGTTTTCTCTCCCTAGACTTACTATTGCCGGAGGTAGCCATGGGGAGTGACCTTGGGGATCTTCTAAGTTTCATGACTTTTTTTGATACTGGTTGGTGTTGCTTACTCCCAAGTCTTAGCAAGCTCTCCTCCAGAATCGAACATTCCAAATCTAAGGAAATTGCCATAAACCCTTCATTCTCCTTTCCTTTGGCTCTCACCATATTTCTGCCAACTCTTCTTCAATGTTCCTAAGCCTATGGTAGGATGATATTGATAATGATTATCTTCCTTCCTCCATGTTAGAGCATCAGATGACTGTGTAAGAGGAAGAACTGCTTTGTGGAGATAGCTCAGTTATGAGTCTCTGCACTATATTTCCACCTGCAATAAAGAAGTTTTCCTCAATGACTAACATTTAGGAGACAATTTGGCAAACTTATACATTCATTTAACAGTACAAAGCAATGGTCTCCATGGGGACTTTGACTTCTGTCCCCATGGACAAAACAAAGGGGACTTTTGTCCCCTTTGACAAAACGAAATATGAGTTTCACCTTGTGAAAGGGACCTTAATTCCAGTTAGAGAGCAGTGAATTATAGCCATAACAGCCATGATTGCAACAGTGAGTATACCTTACCTGAATTTAGTAGCATAGCCTGTAACATTTATAGTCAATCAAAATTATAGGTGAAAAGTCACTTGCAAAGGCTACATTATACTTTTGATCACTTTGAAAATTAATCTACAAGGGAGAGTATTCTTCTAGTCTGCCTCATCTTAATTTCTCCATGTCCCTCAGCCAAAAAATGTTGTTGTCATTAGCAATATGATTTTATGATCAAGTTCTGCCATCTAACCCACGGTATTGGTGATAGTCTTTAGGATTTGTGGGACTTGGGAGTAGCCCACAGTGGAGTCAGGTCACCTCTGGCACAAGAATTTTTACTTAGTTTTATGTTCTCTGATGAGACATATTCTATCACAATACTGCTCCTTGTTCTTTTAACTGTTTTACAAACTTACAAGACTCTCAATTTTTAGTATTGCATAGTGAACTTTTAAAATGAGGGTACATAGGACATCTGACACCCACCACCATTCAATCTATCTAACTTCTAGTTGGTCACTAAAAAGGAACCATTAGCAAGGCCTATCAAAACACAAAGTCATCTTATCCATTCTGTAAGTTTTTTTCATCAAAATGACAATATCGGTGCAGCAACATAGAAGGAGACTTTACCCACTGTTGCCCTCTGCTTCACACAGACATATTTTATGTGTTCTCATCCTCCTCAATGATCTGCTGCATTGCTGTACATCTCCACTCATCTGCCTTGTGGTGCTAAGCTCTATTCAACCACCTCTGCCTAGTGCTGCCAATGGCTTCTTAGTTCAACAAATTAAAACAGAACCATGGTTCTTTACTGTCCACTGGCTACACCTGACATGTCAAATGGCCCCAGGATGGCTAAACATTTTGTTCACATCTTATCAATTTTATGACATATACAATGGGGGGGGGGAAGAAACCCACTCCAAATCAAGCTTATTCTTTCCTTCCATGAACATCTGCTAAGGCTTTTAAGGCATCTAAAAGCTTCCTAGCACAGCAGTTGGATTTCTAATAATTTCTTGTTTTGGAACTCTAGCTTGATATTAGTCTTTCTACATTTACCATCCAGTGATTCTAGCACATATTTTTTTTACAGCTTTAACTTTCTTTCTTCCTCTCTTGATTACTATAACAACCTTAGAACCTGGTTTATAAGTCACACAAAATCATTCCTGTCTTCTAAAACTTCTTTACCTCATAAATGATTCAGTTTTCCATAGGACTTAGCAAAGTTATTAATGGCTCATAGCTGGCCCAAGCCAACTATTAAATCAACATCTTTCTGGAATCTGTGAATAAAGTTCTATTAGATGCAATTAACTGGATATCAAATGCTACCTTTCTAATGCTCAGTTTCCTAGACTGCCCTTCTAGTATCTTTCAACCAATTAAATCTTACCTGTTAATAAGCAGATATCATCAACAGCCTTTGCATAATGGCCCTGAAATTCTGACTCCTATTTTTGTATTTTTAGATTATGCATTCTTTGTTTCAAGGAGAGATATAAAATTATAATAATTATTTTTTAGATTTCACAGCATTTAGAGTGATCATATTCATCAGTCTGTCCCACAGCCTCATTAGCAAGGTTATAAAAGATCTTACATATCTTGCTTATTTGTTTAAAAGTCGTACCCAATTCATGTCAGATGCAGAATATTACTTATAAATATTACATTGTTTCTCATACTGAACTATTAATAAAAGTGCTGTCTGCCTATGAATTGTGAAATTCTCTTTCTTTCTGTTGAAAATCAGACCTAGTGCCATCTTCTCTCATTTTGCCATAATCCACTCATTACCATTCTTTCCATGAGTTTCATGCTTTTGCATCCCAGGAAGAGCCACTCTAAAGCTCTTTCTTAATGCGATTCCTCTCTTATCTACCATGCTCTTTCTAGAAAGAAACATGAACTCACTTGCATATCTTATTTCATATAGCAAAGAACAAGCAATGGATGCCACAGAGTGTCTATGGTCTCCTCCACCACATGCTACTTTCATGATTGTAGAATATTTTCTGTTCTATCAGCAAATTGGTGGGCATTCCGACACTCGCTTGATGGATTCCAATAATCAATGGTGCCTGCTACCATATACCAAATAGAAGATGGCCACACTGTGATTCCATCTACAGATACTCAACTCCCTGACAGCTTACCCTTAGTGGCATATCCCACTTTCCATCACAGGGAGCATGATACCACCACTACAGCAAGAAGGCACATCATGCTATATTATATGAGGAATCCCATTTTGGGATTGCCTCTACAAAAACCCATTCTCACAAACACAAGCCACTGTTACATGCCCCACAGTCTATCACTGGAGCCACATGCTGTTCTTTTCCAAATCATCTCTGGTTAAGTCAGTGCCATATGACTTTTCCTGGATGATATAAATAAGTTATCTATTCACTTTGGGTAGAACACTATTGATTAAAAAAAATTATTCTACCCATGTCTAACTTACTGAGCAAATGAGTTTACTGGAGTTACAAGAATGTCTTTGAGAGGTTACTAGTAGGTACATGGATTAATCAAAAGCAACTATATAAAAAAGCCCATCCATCGGGAATGGCAACTACTTGTACACATGGAGCTCCTTGAGCAAATCCTTTAGCTCATCTTATCTAACTAGAGAATCTTTTCTACTCTGCAATTGTTGTTGCTTGTATAGCCAAGGGAGGGGGACTTGGGAAGATTTTAAGTTTTCTGAGCTTCTTGAGGCTTTTTAGTTTTGTTTACCTAGTGAATTTCAATGTGCCTTCCAGCAGAGAACATTTCAATTCAGAGGAGATAACTGCACAGCAGCAGTACTATGTCCCCTTCAAAATTCTAACACAGTAAAAGCGTACCTTAGACCACACATAGCAAATATATAAAAAAGTAGCAGGGCTTTGGAATAAGAAAGGGTTTGGTGAGAGGTAGGAAATGATATAAGAGAAAAATAACAGATAGTATGAACAAAGAATATATATATATATATATATATATATATATATATATATATATATAATCAAAATAGAAATAACTCACAAATTCAGCTACAATGAAAATTTTCAACTTCTTTTTTAATGTTTTAACTTATTTTTGAGAATAATTTTATTTTGAAAATACATTTTTGAGAATTCATGTTCTAAATACATTTTTATCATATTCTTTTCCCTCTCCCAAATTGCCTTAGTTGCTTTCCTCTCCTTATCTATGCAATTTTATGTTCTTTCTCTCAAAAAAAAAAACAAAAAAACAAACCAAACAAAGAAGCAGCAACAAAAAATAACAACATGGATAAGCAACCAGAAAAAGATCTACCTTGAGGGTGATTGGAAAATGAATGTGGAGCACATGCTTTTTTCCGAATATATGACTTAAATATAATTTTTTTCCAGTGAACAATGGGAGAAAAACAGAATCAACAATGTGCAGTTTGGTGAGTGGAGCAAAGAATGGGGTTGGGAATCATTTCCTCTGCCTTGTTGTGTCATTCTCTTGCTTAAGCACTATACCATCTCACTATGGTTTTTATGGTAGCGTACTTCTCACCTATAGTCTATTTTGTCCTCTGTTCCTGGTAAAGGTGGAAATATGTGAGTGGCAAATTTTGTTGTCATGAGAATTAACTACAATAGGGTAGATTTATCAAACTTCAGCTGTCAGTCAAAGACATTTATTGGGTGTTAAAATGCCCACTCTTCCCACAGCATACTGACTAACATTATTGGCTTCCGGAATCAGCCAGCAAAACTTCCATTCCTTCTTCCTTAAGTTTTGGTAAGAATTCGTATAATTAGTGATATTTGTTTGAAAGGGAGAACTGAGTGAATGTGAAACCAAAGAGGATGCTGCAAAAGAGGCTACCAAGTTTCTTCACCAAGTGGAACTCCACATACTGAATGAAAACTCAGCTACACCAACAAAGGGTGAAAACTCTATATTTGGTAAGAAACAGCAAGTTGAGTTATACAATGCCATAGAGAAAAGTGGGACCTGGTACACTCATGGCCTATGAAGTATAGAAGGTGTTATTTTCCAGAATTGAAGGCTCGGTAAATAAACCTCCCACATGAATAGCAATCTTTACTCACAAGAAAGAATCAAGGATGAGTTAATCACATTTCATCACTATCACAGAATACCTAGTCATATCCACTTCAAGCATGAAATGTTTACCTGGTGGGGGTTGAGTCACAGTTTTCCACTTGGTTTGGTGACAATGGGTCCATGCACAATAAGACATAGCATCATGGTTCTATCAAATTGTGAACATAAGTCAGATACAGCAAGAAACAGAGTTCTGTTCAAAGACAAACCAACAGTAGCTTACCTCTTACAACTCAATCCACAGTATAGTTTCTAGAATCTTACAAAAATATGATCAATATGTGAATCAAGTTATAATTCATTAAAGGGACGGTATTAGAGGCCTCAAAAAGAATCCAACAAAGTCCTGAGGCATGAGGTACACAATACTTGGTAAGATGTTTACATAGCAATGCTTGTTCCAGGTGTGTACAGCACAGGAGTTTTGGAAGAGGCTTGGGAGAAGAAAGATACCCAATGTTCTTTGCAATCTGGCTCCTTTCATATGTTAATATTGATTCAGTGTTCTCCAGCTCTTGTTCTTGTTATGTAAAACAACTGATTAACTTAATTTTCAAGATCAATCAATGACCTATCATTAGCCAGAAAACTGAGGACAAAACCTTCAGCATGTGGGCTTTATTAGGAAGCATTTCATAGTCAAAGAATTAATGACAAGTGGATAAATCACCCTCTAAGTGATTACAAATTTGACTGGTGAAAAGTATATAAAATCATACTCTCAAATAAAGGAATTCCCCAGCAACTTGATTAGTATTCTATTATTATTATTATTATAATCATCATCATCATCATTATTATATTATTATTATTATTATTATTATTTGCAACAGAACACATTGTTTCATTGCTTTCAGTGTATGAAACTAAGAAGTGCAACAGAATGGCTCTTCTGGAAGCTGGCAATAACACAATGAAGATTGACTGCACTCTTGCTTTCAAAGAAAACAAGACTAGAGGTGATATTTTAATATGAGCATTGTCTTCTGTCAAAGTGACTGTACAAGGGACATGTACTCACAGTTTTCAAGGGATAAGGACTCTAAGAATAGGTAGAAAAGATCTTCCTTGACTCAATAGGTATGCATGGTGATGAAACTGAGGGTCTCTCCTAGGGACAACATCTTTTGCAACATACATTAAGGTAATAACAGAGTCATGCTGCTGTGCTTTTTGAACAAAGACAACCTTGTCATATTTCAGTATGCTGCCATACTAACACTCAATGGTGCCAGGAAATCATTGCCTTGACTATCATTGCTTTTGAGACTTGTTTTATAAACTTACTTTAAAAAGGAATTACTCAGTTGCCCTCAGCTGCTCTCTATCTTGGAAATTTCATTATTTAAAAAAAGAAAACCACATGGCAAATACTATAGGATTGGCACTGGAGCTGTTTGTCATAGCTATTCAACTTTTCTGTGTGTGTGTGTGTGTGTGTGTGTGTGTGTGTGTGTGTGTCTGTGTGTGAATTCAGGCATAGATGATGTTCAATGGCCATAGCAGTGTCAATAGAACTTCCCGTGAAAAGACAGAAGGTAGGCTGTGTTTGACATCATCTTTAATAAATGTGTCAGGAAAGAAAGGAGGAGTAGGGGGATGTACGGAAGGAAAGAAGAAAAAAATGCATATGAACAATTTCAAATAGAAGTATCTGGTTATCATGAAAAAGAAGTCAGGCCTGCTGTATTTACTCCAGAAATTTCTAATCACACCCACACCATTCCTCCTCATTTTAAACTATAAATGCAAAAAAGAAAAAGTTCTAGAACTGAGTTGATTTTAAAATGAGAATAAATGATAACAGAAGTGGTGATCAACATTGGTCTAAAACAGGAGATGGGTCAAAGGCTAGCCAAAGAGCATTGCTTTCTGCTTTGGCATGACTGCTTCCCTTGCTTTTATTAGAGAGAACATTCACCAACCATTCTAATTTCCCTGTACTGCAATTCATATCTTAAAAGGGGGGCACTAAATATAGGCTCATCTGTCTCAGTGATAGAATTCTGTTCTGGTTTTAACCTCCCAACATCATTTGGTAGGCAGACTGCATCTTTAATTTTCTGTCAGGAATTCTCCACCACTGTCAGATTTCTCTTTTTTTTTCTTTTCTTTTTTAAAATATTCTAACAGGAACTCAATGGATGGCTCTTTGACCTCCCCACCCCTCAAGGGAGGAGCAGTCCTGTTAGGCCACAGAGGAGGACTTTGCAGCCAGTCCTGAAGATACCTGATAAAAACAGGATCAGATGAATGGGGAGGAGGTTCCCCCCCTATCAGTGGACTTGGCAAGGGGCACGGTGGAGATGAGGGAGGGAGGGTGGGATTGGGAGGGAATGAGGGAGTGGGATACGGCTGGGATACAGAGTTAATAAAATGTAACTGATAAGAAAAAATTTTAAAAAATTGAATTAAAAAAATTATTAATTATTTATTCAGCCTTCTGCCTACATGTGTGCCTGCACACCAGAAGAGGGCACCAGATCTTGGTAGATGATTATGAGCCACACATGTGGTTGCTGGGAATTGAACTAAGGACCTTTGGAAGAAAAGCCATTGCTCTTAACCTCTGAACCATCTAATCACACACTGTAAAATAAAAAAACACATGGATAATTGGAGGTTGGGTATTTAACTTCTATAAATTAACTTCTGATTCCATGAAGATGAAAATAAATGAGAGGAAAATGAGAGGGAAAAGTAAGCTGGAACGAAAGAGAAAGGGGAAAAGATGAGAGAGTGAGGGAGATGTTCAGAGGAAAGTAATGTTTATATACAAAGAAAAGAACAGCAATGAACTGAGAAGGAATTAGGTAACTTTGAGAGAACCTAAGGTGCTAATCTTTTTTTCCTTGGTTTACTTGTCCTTTGGAGCACAGGTAATTGCTTATCATGTTTTACAACACACATAAGCATGCACATGTACACACAACACACGCATACACACTATATATTATACATACACACATACATATACTATACATATACATACACGCAGATATCTATCTCTGTCTCTATCTCTATCTATATCATCTAATCTATATATCTGTGTCTTTATCATTTGTATCATTTATATATCTCTATCTATCTATCTATCTATCTATCTATCTATCTATCTATCTATAATGATTTTACGCACACATACATTGTCTTAGTTATGTCTCTATTTCTGTAATGAGAAAAGTGACTTGGGGAGAACGCGTTTATTCTACTTGCATTCCAGGTAACAGTCTTTCACTGAGGGAAGTCGGAGTAGAAACTCAGGGCAGGAATCTGGGAACAGGACATGAAGGGGTTCTCTGTATGGGCTTTTCTTCTATGGCTTTTCTTCTAAGGCTGCTTTTTCACAGAACCCAGAACCACTGTCTTAGGGATGCCACCATCCACTCTAGACTGGATCCTTCCACATAAATCATTCAATAAGAAATGTTTTACAGGCTTGCCTATAGCCTGGTTTTATGAAGACATTTTCTCATTTGAGGCTCCTCCATCTCCAATGGCTCTAGTTTTGTCAAGTTGACACAAAACTAACCAGAACATATATATATGTAGATACATATACATACATACTCACACATACATATATAATACATATGTGTGCATATGCTGTGTGTGTGAAATTCCATGCCTACCACTATCTATAGTGTGTTGTACATGCAATTGAAGTTATGCTTATGGGTAATTTTAATAAATACGTTATGTTTACTACATGATCCTCATGTAAGATATTTGTGTACAACATGTAAAACATTCGGTAATGTCTGATATGATTTCTTTTATTTTGTCAGATGATACTGCTGTTGCTCTTATTACATATAAGTCTCTTGGAAATATTCTAAATGGATCCTTTTTTAATAACAAAGAAGGAATTCGGGAAGTAAAACTGAATTCTCTTATTGTTAGTGGTGCCATTTGTTCAGAAACCAAACCTATCCTGTCTGAACCTGTGCTCCTGACTTTACAAAATATTCAGGTGAGCTTACTCTTAAAGTGGCATTTAAAAACTGTTTTAAGATTTATTTTTATGTCATGTGCTCGAGTGTTTTGTCTGCATGGACTTCTTTGCACTGTGGGCATATAGTGGTCACCGAAGACACAGATAATATCAGATCTCCTATAACTAGACTTCCTGACAGTATGGGACAGAATATGGGTGCTAGCTATGGAAACAGGTCCTCTGTAAGGGCAGTTAGTTCTATTAAGTGCTGAGAGATCATTCTCTCTGTGAAGTGCTTAAAGGGCTCTAAATTTTTTTTCAGAAGGGATGAAATCTAAATGTGATCATTGAAAAGTAGGAGAAATTATCAAGCTTGTGTAACTTTACTACTGTTATGGTCCATATTTTATATCAATAATCAATAAATCATGGTTCAAAAAGGAGTCCATAGGCACCACCTTTCCTGGTGAAGGATTCTTGTAGGAAAACTATGTTTTCAGTTATGGCCTTAGGTTCAAATGAGTACTTTAAAGCCTGTGGTCACATACATGATTCAATTTAATTTCAGTGGCAATTGAAATAAAACAAGAGACTTTAATGTTGGCAAAGGAAATATGGAAAGCTATGGTCAGTGAAGCTGCGAGTAAGGTTAAAAAGGGTGAGGAGACACACTAATGAAAATATACTTTAAACATATGGAACTGTGAAGAGAACAATAAATATAAGTTAAATGATTTTTAAAATTTCAAGTGTGTGTATTGATGAAAATGTAGAAAAAGGAAACATTTTCACATTGTGGTTGAGATTATCTATTGTCTAGCCATTAAGGAAAATGATATAGAACCCATCAAATTAAGAAAGAAAACTGCAGTGTGATCTATTAGTCACCCTACTGCGTGAATCCAAAATTGGAAAGGTGCTGGAAAGATATTGTGCTCCCATGATGATAGTAACATTACTATCATCAACAACCAAGGCTTCAGTGAAAAATACATCCATTGAGGACAGGATATGTAAACAAAATGCAAAAAAATATAATAAACTATTTTATAGCTTTGGGTAATATAATATCAAATAATCAGCTCTGACAATATTCATACGAGTAACACTATATAGATTAAGCAGTTTGTGTTTAGGAATATATATCTATATACATATACAAATGTGTTATAACAAAGAATAAGGGAAAAATAGGCCATGAATTTGAAAGAGAGCAAGAAGGGGTAAATGAGAGTGTTTAGAGAAAGGGGAAAAAAGTAACATATAAGCCAGGCTTTTTTAAAAGAACAGAAATAATAAAATAACAGAAAGCTAAGGATCCAATAGTTGTTTAATTACTTGGTCAGTCATTCAGCTCATGAGACTGGATGTCTCAGGAGTTCCAGTCTGGTGCCACAGTTCCAGGGATGTCCTAGAGATCTGCTGGTCTTCAGTCTACACTGGAATCCTGAAGAAGTATGTCTTAACACCAGAGAAAGAATGTCTCAGCACCAGAATAGATGAACTTGCCAGCAAGAGTGAGGACAAAGATGCAAAAAACAGTAGCAGCCTTCTTTCATGTTTGTTTTATGTGGGCTGCCACGAGAAAATGTGGCTCAGATTTGGGGCATTCTCCAGACCTCAAATAATGCAACCATGAAAAAATTCCCTCACATGTATGCCCAAGTGCTTTGGTTTTAGTTAATTACAGATGTAGTCAACACAGGAGAAATGACGTAATTATAATTTTAAAAATAAAAGTAGTAATAAAAGAAGCAGAGAAACAACCTTGCATTTCAGTGCCTCAACCTGAAGGTTAACTCCAACAAACCCTTCATGAGCACACTCACACTGGAAAGCAAAAAGTAGATTTTATAGTTTCTGTACAACAGTGCCTTCTACAAAATGTGAGAGAAATGGGGAAACATGAGCCAAAAAGTACAAACTTTAAGTTATAACACTTTGTAGACTTTTTAAAAGGTTTATTAATTACAATTTATTCACTTTGCATCCCAGATGTAGCCACCTTCCTTGTCCTCTCCCAGTCCCACCCTTCCTACTTCTTCTTTCATGCTCCTCCCCAAGTCCACTGATAGGGGAAACTTAGTGTGACTTAGCAACAGTAGAAGTGAATCCTGAGATTATTAGATGCTTTATTAGCATAAATTTATATATGATAATGATTAATGATGATGTTTTCATACATTTACATAATGTGTTTAACTCATATTAAGCCCCCTATGGTAATGTATTTTGGTCTATCTGTTATGTCACACTTTTCCTGGAGAGATGAGAACAAATATTTATTCACCTTAGATATATAACCCATGGCAAAGCAAATTCTAACTCAGTGAAGCAATGGACTTGTTAAGATAAAGGAAAGGGGCTTCTCCTAGGAGCACAATATTAACAAGACAGGTTCTCACCAGAAGGACCAACCCAGCATGACTGAGGTCTCATGAGACCTGGAACCTTGTCTATCTCTACATGCAGGAAGTTCAAAGAGTCTTCCTTTTTCAGCCAATCTCACAGCTTTTATAACCTTCAAGACAGCTGGAGCATTGTGAATCAAAACTTTCCTGAGACATCTGAATTGTTTACTTACTGATTTCAAGAATGAACTGTTTCCACTCAAAAGATATTCTTGTAACACATACCGGCTTTGTCTTTTTCAATTGAAATATAATTATCTCATTTCTCTCCTTCTATTTCCCCCTTTCAGTTTTCCTGCACAGATTCACCTTTGCTCTTTCTCAAATTCCTGGTCTCTCTCTTTTTAAAATTTTTATTGTTGCATACATTAATTTCAAAAAGTTTACATAGCCAAGATTGTCACTAAAATTAAAGTGGAAGCTGATAACTATACTTATTAGCTTGACTCTAGTAATCCTTGTATTCCGTGTACTTCTATGGGTATATCTCCAAACTTAAATATATACATTTTTATTTGTAAATGGCACCTGAAGAATAATGGGAATGAAATCCTAAGTCACCTGTATACATCCATAAAGGAAAATTATTATCATGCTGAATCCTAAGAAGGCAATGGGGCCATGAGAATTGTTTGGCATACTAAGAGTTAGAGGTAGGAAAGAAAAACTGGCCTCTTCCAAGAGAAGCCTGGAGCAGAAAGGGAAACTGACAGTGACACTTGATATCTCTATTCAAACAGTGATCTCTCACATCACCACATTTCTCTCATTGGTTTCTTCAGTGAAAAGAAATTGAGTTCATTCTCTGGGCACTGAGATATTTATAGAGATAAAACATGAATAATGAAACAAAAATCTATGTGAGTTGAGAGGATACGAAATGCTCCCTCATATGTTTTCTCAATAAAGTCTAGGTGGAGAAGTTATAATCCAGGTGCAGAAATAGCAGAGGGATCAGGAAGAGCTAGAGGAGAAGAAGATGACAGGGAAAGACAAGTACTAAATCACTATGCTAGCTAATGTCATAAATCCTAACTAAAGTTGAATGAAACTTGGAATAATGAAACAGAAATCATATTCTTTCATACTTTTTTTTTTACAGCCCATTGACTCAAGAGCAGAACATCTCTGTGTCCACTGGGAAGGATCAGAGGAAGGGGGAAGCTGGTCTACTAAGGGATGCTCTCATGTGCACACCAATGACTCCTATACCACTTGCAAGTGTTTTCACCTGTCCAGCTTTGCTGTGCTTATGGCTCTATCTCTTAAGGTATAAAGTCTCACAGGTCCCAGACATGAAAGTTTATTTTAATAGGTATCTATAAAAATACCTAGAAAGAAACAGTTAATAGGCTGCAAGTTTGATGACAGATTATTCCAAAAAACATTCATAATAGAATGAGTACAGTGTTGTTGCCACCTCTGTTATTTCACTGATGTCTAGTTAAAAAATTGATCATGAGAGTTGATTCAACTGACCTGACTGGCTAGAAATATGTCAAACGCTGTGTTAGTTACTTTACTGTTACTGTCATAAAATAATGTGACTAAAAGATATCTAAAACAGAAGGTTTATTTGGTCATCTGGTTCCAAAAGTATGTAGTCTATCATGACACAGAAAGTGTGGCATTGCAAGCAGAAGCAAACTGAAAGGTCAGATTTTGTCTACAGGGAGGAGGCAAACAAAAAAGGGGCTACAGTATGAACCCTTACAGCTTTCTCAGAGAGACATATGCCCTCTTGAAAAATAGTACCTCCTAGAGGTTTTATAACCTCTCCAGAGTGCATCACAAAATAGGGATTAATGTTGAAAAACACAAGCTGATAGGGATTTTTCACTTCTGAGCACACAGAAAGGTGTATAGGTAGCTTTACTCCCCTGATATACCTGCCAAATAAAATCTTAAGAAATACCAGTAGTGGTTTGTAGAGGTGAAATGAGAATAGTATGGGTACCAATGCACAGAGTATTTATAAATTAATTACTACTTTGTGTACATAGGACTTGTACTACCTCTGAAAGATGCTTGGAATCAGTGCAGAACACATGGTACAGAGTCATTATAACTGATGAGTGTTATAGTTTGAGTATACACAAGACTTTTGTTCAGTGATTTTATATTTTAATTGCATCCACTGGTACCATTTAAAATACAAATATTTTATAGTTTCAGAAAAACAAAATATTAACTCAATTCTTTTAAAAATTACATTGGTGGAAACATCAGGTAGGGGGGTTAAGCAAATCTGAGGAAAATCTGACTGTTTCATAAATTTGTCTGGAGTAAGCAAAACCCATCAATAAAGTCCTGCACATGTTGGGAAATGGGGTTATCAGACCTTAATGTGGTAGGAGCTAAGGGGGTCTTGGAATTGGAAGCATCATTTAACTTGAAAAATATTTAGGTGTACAGATTTTAGTAAATTTATCCTATCTTATAGGTCTACTATCCACTTATAAGTGAGTATATACCATGTGTGTCTTTCTGCTTCTGGGATATCTCACTCAGGATGATCTTTCCGAGATCCCACCATTTGCCTGCAAAGTTCATGATTTCCTTTTTTTAAATTGCTGAGTAGTATTCCATTGTAAAAGTACCACAATTTCTGTATCCATTCTTCTGTTGAGGGACATCTGGGTTTTTTCCAGGATATGGCTATTACAAATAAAGCTGCTGTACACCTAAAGAAGATAAACAAAAAAGAGGACCTGGGTAAAATGATCAATCTTTACTTAGAAAAACACATGGGATGGACATTGGAAATTAGGAGAAAACAAGTATCATGGCAGGAGCCTAATACAGAGGGCCCCTGAAAGACTCTACCTAGCAGTGTATCAAAACAGATGCTGCAACTCATAACCAAAACTTGGGTAGAGTGCAGGGAATCATATGAAAGAAGAGGGAGTTAATATGACCTGGAGAGGACAGGAGCTCCACAAGGACAAAATATATCTGGACCCAGGTTTTTTTTCTGAGACTGATACTCCAGTCAAGGACCATGAATGGATATAACCTAGAACCCCTGCCCAGATGTAGCCCATTGCAGTTCAGTATCCAAGTGGGTTCCCTAGTTAGGGGAACAGGAAATGTCTCCGACATGAACTCAGTGGCTGGCTCTTTGACCTACCCCCCCCCAAAGGAGGCACAGCCTTGCTAGGCCACAGAGGAGGACATTGTAGCCAGTTCTGAAGAGATCTGATAAGGTAGGATCAGATGGAAAGGGAGGAGTACATCCCCCATCAGTGGACCTAGAGAGGGGCAGGAAGGAGGTGAGGGAGGGAGGTTGGGATTGGGAGGAAATAAGGAAGGGGCTACAGATAGGATACAAAGTAAATAAACTAATATAAAAACAATAAAATTTTAATTAAAAAAGATATTTATATTCAAACTGCCTTGATTGAACCAAACTGAATCAACTGGCCATCATCAAAGACTCATCAAAGACCCTGTGAAATTTTTAGATATAAACTGCATCTCAGGTAACTAAGGTTGAAGGAAACTCACCTAATGTCTCCTTGTCAACATGAAATCACAAAATCACCAAAGATTTCACTTACAAATTAGAAAGGAAGAAGTCAAAGCATCACTATTTGCAGATTATAAGATAGTATTCATGAGTGACCCCAAAAATTCTACCAGGGAACTCCTACAGCTGCTAAACACCTTCAGCAAAATGGCTGGATACAAAATTCACTCAAAAAATTATTAGTCCTCCCCTATACAAAAGACAAAAGGGCAGAGAAAGAAATTAGTGAAACAACACCCTTCACAATAGCCACAGATGACATAAAGTACCTTGGTTTGATTTTAACGAAGCAAGTCAAAGATTTGCATGCAAAAAATTTCCAGTCTCTGAATAAAGAAATAGAAAAAGATATCAGAAGATGAAAAGATTTCCCATGCTCATGGCTTGGTAGGATTAACAGTAAAAATGGCCTTCGTACCAAAGCAATCTACAGATTCAATGCAATTCCCATCAAATTACCAACACAATTCTTTAAAGACCTTGAAAGAAAAATTCTCAACTTCATATGGAATAACAATCCTCTACAATAAAAGATCTTCTGGAGGTATCTGCATCCCTGATCTCAAGCTGTACTATAGAGCAACAGTTATAAAAATTGCCTGGTACTGGCATGGAAACCGACTGGTGGATCAATGGAATCAAACTGAAGACCCACAAATAAACCCACACTCTTATGGACATCTGATTTTTGACAAAGATGCCCAAAACATACAATGGATAAAAGATAGCATTTTCAACAAATGGTGCTGGTTTAACTGCATGTCTACATGTAGAAAAATGCAAATAGATTCATGCTTATCACCCTGCAGAAAACTAAAGTCCAAAACTAAACCTGTTAGAAGAAAAGTGGGGAAAAGCTTTGACAACATTGGCACATGAGACAACTTTCTGAACAGAACACCAACAGCACAGGCTGTAAGATCAACAATTAATAAATGGGACCTCATGAAACTGAAAAGCTTCTGTAAAGCAAAGGACACTGTTGTCAGAACAAAACAACTGCCTACAGATTGGGAAAGGATGGTCATCAAACCTAGGTCTGACAGAGAGTTAATATCCAGAATATATAAAGAACTTAAGAAGTTGAACAGCAACAAATAAAGTAACCCAATAAAAAAATGGGGTATAGAGCTAAACAGAGAATTCTCTGTAGATGAATATCAAATGGCAGAGAAATACTCATCATCCCTAGTCATCAGTAAAATGCGAATCAAAACAACCCTGAGATTTTATCTTACACCCATGAGAATGGCTAGGATCAAAAACTCAAGTGACAACACGTGGTGGAAAAGATGAGGAGAAAAGTGAACCCACTTCATTGCTGGTGGGAATGTAAACTTGTACAACGACTTTGGAAATCAATCTGGCACTTTCTCAGAAAATTAGGAACAGTGCAAATTTAAGATTCAGCTATACTATGCCTAGGCATATATCTAAAATATGCTCAAGTATACAACAAGGACATTTGTTCAAACATGTTTGTAGCAGCTTTATTTGTTATAGCCAGAAGCTGTAAACAACCCAGATGCCCCTCAGCTGAAGAATGGATACAGAAATTGTGGTACATCTACACAATGGAATACTTCTCAGCAATTAAAAACAAGAAAACCATGAACTTTGCAGGCAAATAGTGGGAACTGGAAAAGATCATCCTGAGTGAGGTATCCCAGAAGCAGAAAAACACACATGGTATATACTCACTCATAAGTGGATATTAGACATATAATATAGGATAATCATACTAAAATCTGTACACATACAGAAACTAATCAAGAAGGAGGACTCTGGGTAAGATGCTCAATCCTCATTCTGAAAGGCAAAGAGGATGGACATCAGAAGAGAGGGATAACAGGAAACAGGACAGGAGCCTACCACAGAGAGCTTCTGAAAAACTCTACCCTGCAGCATATCAAAGCAGATGCTGAGACCTATAGCCAAACTTTGGGCAAAATGCAGGGAATCTTATGAAAGAAGTGGGAAATAGTAAGACCTGGAAAGAACAGGAGCTCCACAAGGAGAGCAACAGAACAAAAAAATCTGGGCCCAGGGGTCTTTTCTGAGACTGATACTCCAACCAAGGACCATTCATGGAAATAACCTAGAACCCCTACACAGATGTAGCCCATGGCAGTTCAGTGTCCAAGTTGGTTCCATAGTAATGGGAACAGAGGCTGTGTCTGACATGAACTGATTGGCCTGCTCTTGATCACCTCCCCCTCAGGGGGTGCAGCCTTGCCAGGCCACAGTGGAAGACAATGCAGCCACTCCTGATGAGAACTGATAGACTGGGGTCAGAAGAAAGGGGAGGAAAACCTCCCTTATCAGTGGACTAGGGGAGGGGTATGGTGGGGCAGAGGGAGGGGTGGGCTTTGGAGGGTAGGAAGGAGGGAGCTACAGGTGGGATACGAAGCGAATAAATTGTAATTAATAAAAAAGAAAATAAAAATATGTTTACAAAAAAATAAAAATAAATACAAAATACTTTATCCTAGGGCTAAATATGAGTAGCAATGGTCCAGGAAGGCAAATTCAGATTACTCTAAATATCATGTTTTTATAGTAAGAGAACAAAGAAAATAATGGATACAATCAATTCAAATACAGTGGTGAACATCAGGTAGGTGGATCACAATGCAGCAGGAAAATCTGATATAGCCTTAGATGCTGTTGACATTTTGAACTTTTGGGTTAGTAGAAGTTAGAGATCTGCTCGTGGGTTTTAAAATAATTTACATAATATTTTTAAGAATGCTATGTAATAGATAGATGGGTAAAAGATGCTATTTATAGGACTAAAGAATTAAAATAATGTTACTGCTATTCTGCAATGTTCCCACTCTATAGAGTCACAAGTTTTAGTCAATCAGGCAGCCTTGTAGAATGTAACTTACTCTGTAGTTAAAACTTGTATTCTGCTGTTTCATTTTAGCCCATGTTTATTAAATACTATTCAATGGCCATAATGCTGTATATTTCCACATGCTGTTTTTGTTTAGCCAATATTTATTAAATGAATAACATGTGCTAAGCACTAATCTCAACCTTGATGGAACAACAAAGAAGACATGGCAAGCTGATGTTCACGGTAACTGTAGTGTAAACCTAGAGACTCTGAAATATCCTTTTGTTTTTCATAGGAGGACTCTGTGCTGTCAGCACTCTCTGTGATCACCTATGTGGGACTGAGTTTTTCTCTCTTCTGCCTGTTCCTGGCTGCCATCACCTTTCTCCTGTGCCGACCCATCCAGAATATCAGCACCACCCTCCACCTGCAGCTCTCCATCTGCCTTTTTCTGGCCTACCTCCTTTTTCTCACAGGCATCAATAGAACTGAGCCTGAGGTTGGTGACTGAATCAATTACTTCATTGTCCTATTAAGTCATAGCTATCTTTCCCTGAAGAAGTATGAAGAAGTAGAGTTTTATCGGTAGAGATGTTTTGGAAGGAAATTCAGGATGAAAATTTTAGCTCACTTTCTGTGTAGAATTGAAAGGATCTGTATATTTGTCTGGTCATCTTAGAATCAAGAACATTTGTAACAGTAATGACACCCTACAATATTCTTTGTGTAGGTAGCATCTGTGTGCAGTGCATAGGCATGAATGTACAGCTGTGGTCAGTTATATGTATGTATATAGCAGTCACAACAAAGTGTCAGGTGTCTTTTTCTTTTGTGCATTCCTTATTGCCTTGAGACAGGTCTCTCACTGAAACAGAAGCTTTTCATTTTGGCTGGGATGGCTGGGATGTACCTGTTTCCCTTTCCCCATAGTTCTGAGGTTGTAGGCACCTACAGACCTGACCAATTTTTATGTTGCTTCTGGGGATTTAAACTCATGTCCTCATGTTTGCAAAACAAGTATTCTTACTCACTAGGTCATGCTCCCAGCCATAAGTAAGTTTCATGTCAGAGGTCAACAAATGGCTTTGAAGCATGCCAGTTTTACACCTACATGCTAAAGGTGCCTTGTTATCATCTATGCACAGCTTCAAAGTCATCCTTTAGGCCTAAAGGAAAAAAAAGGTTAAATTACAATATACTTTTGGATAGGAAGTTTGTGTGGATCAAATCAGGAGTACATAGAACTTCCTCTCATACTCTATTTGTTAGAGTCCTGCCATTTGAGCATAGCAAACTGCAAGGAATCCTGGGCAATGGAACCATTGGTTTGGAAGTTCTTGCACTACCTATTACCCTCCAGAATCAGGGACAGGAGAGAGGCTTGAAGGGACTAACAGGTTTGCTACACTGATATGCAAGTGATTGTAAAACTCTTCTTCCTAGTTGTTATTTGAACAGTTGAAGTGACTTTTCCCTTAAACAAAGAGAAAAAGAAATATTTATTGTATCCTTTTATGGGTGAATTTTGGTTGTATTGATTGTGTGTGTACTGCTTTTCTTAGAACACACACCCATTTCATTATGATTTGCTATGGCTGAGTGGTTGACTGTATGCCGCAAACCACACTGGATGGTGACTCAAAGTAAAATATATAACAGTAAGTGCGGGTCCCAATAGCGTAGTAGGACACTGGGAATAATCAAGTGAACATTTCAAACCAGCCAGCAAAAATGTATTTTACTATTTCTAGCACCAGAACAAAGAACTGGTAAATGGTTGGTAATATGTCAATGATCATCGCATTCTACATATACATACTAAAATGTCATGACATACCACAGGACCATGCATTAACTAAAATAATAATGCAATGGCTTGTTCTTGTAGTCAGTTATGTGGAAAGCTATACGAAGAGTCTGAGTCAGAGGCCAGTACTGGCAATATAGGAAAACCTCAGCTCAAAATAAATAAATAAAAGTACGGAATACTGGTGGACCCATTCAGAAAGAATTACTCTGCTGGGCTTAGCATTCACAAATAGTTCGTTATTAATATTGTGAGTAGTTTCTGTATAGACAGACAAACGTTTCCTTCTTACTGTCTCTGCTCTTCTCTCACAAGCTGATGTAAAATAAGAAATCTCAGAAGTGGTACCTTGCACGTTGATTTTCTAGCTTAACATACATATGCATGTGCCACACACATGCATAACCATACACATACAACATAAACATCCATCACTTAAAGCACACATAACACACAAATGCACAGATGTGTGAACACATTCATGCACTACATACATAGAACACACACACACACATACATGTGCCACACACATTCACAGAGCATGAATGATCCAAAGACATACACAACCCATTGCATACATACAAAACATACAAATGCAGAGGTGTGTGTACACACATGCATATACCACCAACACAAGCTCAAATTTGTTTTATACCTTTCTAGATTGTCCAGACCAATGATTTCACTGTGGTTACTCACAGCAATATAGGCAAAGGTTAGTTACAAGATAATAGATGACTCAAGGCAGTTGTATTACCAAGAAGTTCACTCCAGCAGAGGTGATGACTCAAGTGACAGAACTTTTATTGTATTTGTAGCACTAATAAACAGTTAATATTGTTTTCTCTTTTTTATTGAAGATTTTTTCTTTTTTCTTTTTTTTAATTTTATTTTTTTCTTATCAGTTACATTTTATTAATTCTGTATCCCAGCTGTATCCAGCTCCCTCATTCCCTCCCAATCCCACCCTCCCTCCCTCATTTCCACCGTGCCCCTTTCCAAGTCCACTGATGGGGGAAACCTCCTCCCATTTCATCTCATCCTGTTTTATCAGGTATCTTCAGGACTGGCTGCAAAGTCCTCCTCTGTGGCCTAACAGCACTGCTCCTCCCTTGGGGGGTGGGGAGGTCAAACAGCCAGCCATTGAGTTCCTGTTAGAAATAGTCCTTCTTCCCCTTACTATGGGAAACCAATTGGTTGCTGAGCTACCACAGGCTACATCTGAGCAGAGGTTCTAGGTTATATCCATACATAGTCCTTGGTTGAATGTCAGTCTCAGAAAAGACCCTGTGCCCAGATATATTTGGTCCTTGTAGAGCTCCTATCCTTTCCCCATCATACTAACTCCCCTTCTTTCATATGATTCCCTGTACTCTGCCAAAGGTTTGGTTATGAGTCTTTGTATCTGCTTTGAAAACACTGCTAGTTAGAGTCTTTCAGATGCCTTCAGTAGAATCCTGTCATATGTTCAATGCACATCCCATCTGTCTTTCTAAACGAGGATTGAAAGGACATCTTACCTCATGTCCGCTCTCTTGCTTGTCTTTTTTAGGTGTATAGATTTCATTATGTTTATCATATCTTATAGGTCTATATAAGAAAGTATATACCATGTTTGTCTTTCTCCTTCTGGGACATTTCACTCAGAATGATCTTTTCTAGATCCCACCATTTGCCTGCAAATTTCATGATTTCCTCCTTTTGGATTGCTGAGTAGTATTCCATTGTGTAAAAATACCACAATTTCTGTATCCATTCCTGCGTTGATGGAAATCTGGGTTGTTTCCAGGTTCTGGCTATTAAAAATAAAGCTGCTATAAACATGGTTGAGCAAAGTTTGGGTATATACCTAGCAGTGGTATAGCTGGGTCTTGAGGAAGCACTATTCCTAATTGTCTGAGAAAGCGCCAGATAGATTTCCAAAGTGGTTGTACCAGCTTACATTCCCACCAGCACTGGAGGAGGGTTCCCCTTTCTCCACAACCTATCCAGCATGTGTTGTCACTTGAATATTTCATCTTGGCCATTCTGATGGGTGGAAAGTGAAATCTCAGGGTCGTTTTGATTTGCATTTCCCTGATGGCTAATGAGGTTGAGCATTTCTTTAAGTGTTTCTCTGCCATTCTATATTCCTCTGTCAAGAATTCTCTGTTTATCTCTGTTCCCCATTTTTTGATTGGATTACTTGGTTTGCTGCTTTTCAGCTTCCTTAGTTCTTTGTATATACTGGATATGAGTCCTCTGTCAGATAAAGGTTTAGTGAAGATTCTTTCCCAATCTGTAGGCAGTCATTTTTTTTTTTGATGACGATGTCCTTTGCTTTACAGAAGCTTTTCAGTTTCATGAGGTCCCATTTATTGATTGTTGCTCTTAGAGCCTGTGCTGTTGGTGTTCTGTTTAGGAAGTTGTCTCCTGTACCAATGAGTTCTAGGCTGTTCCCCACTTTTTCTTCTAACAGATTTAGAGTATCTGTTTTTATGTTGAGGTCTTTGATCCACTTGGACTTTAGTTTTGTGCAGGGTGATAAATATCGATCTATTTCCATTTTTCTGCAAGTAGACATCCAGTTGGACCAGCACCATTTGTTGAAGATGCTCTCTTTTTTCCATTGAATGGTTTTGGCTTCTTTGTCAAAAATAGAGTATTCATAGGTGTGTGGGTTTATTTCTGGGTCTTCTATGCGGTTCCATTAATCCTCCTTTCTGTTTTTATGCCAATATCATGCAGTTTTTATTACTATTGCTCTGTAGTACAGCTTGAGATCGAGGATGGAGATACCTCCAGATGATCTGTTGTTGCACAGGATTGTTTTGTAGATTCTGGGTTTTTTGTTTCTCCATATGAAGCTGAGAATCTTTTTTTCAAGGTCTGTAAAGAATTGAGTTGGTATTTTGATGGGAATTGCATTGAATCTGTAGATTGCTTTTGGCAGGATGGCCATTTTCACAATGTTAATCCTACCAATCCATAAAATGGGAGATCTTTCCATTTTCTGATATCTTTCTTCAATTTCTTTCTTCAGAGACTTGAAGTGTTTCTCAAACAGGTCTTTCACTTGCTTGGTTAGTGTCACCCCAAGGTACTTTATGTTATTAGTGGCTATTGTGAAGCGTGTTGTTTCCCTAATTTCTTTCTCGGCCCTTTTGTCTTTGGTATACAGGAGGGCTTCTGATTTTTTTGAGTTGATTTTGTATCCTGCCACTTTGCTGAAGGTGTTTATCAGCTGGAGGAGTTCTCTGGTTGAATTTTTGGGGTTGCTCATATATACTATCATATCATCTGCGAATAGTGACACTTTGACCTCCCCTTGATGTCCTTTAGTTGTCTTATTGCTCTGGCTAGGACTTCAAGTACTATGTTGAAGAGGTATGAAGAGAGTGGGCAGCCTTGCCTTGCCCCTGATTTCAGTGGGATTGATTTAAGTTTCTCTCCATTGAGTTTGATGTTGGCTATAAGCTTGCTATATATTGCCTTTACTATGTTTAGATATGTGCCTTGTATTCCTGATCTCTCCAAGACTTTAAACATGAATGGGTGTTGGACTTTGTCAAATGCTTTTTCAGCATTTAAGGAGATGATCATGTGGTTTTTTCTCCTTCAGTTTGTTTATGTGGTGGATTACATTGATGGATTTCCATATGTTGAACCACCCTTGCATGCCTGGGATGAAGCCTATTTGGTCATGGTGGATGATATCTTTGATGTGTTCTTGGATTCGGTTTGCAAGTATTTTATTGAGTATTTTTGCATCAATGTTCATAAGAGAGATAGGTCCGAAGTTCTCTTTTTTTGTTGGGTCTTTGTGTGGTTTAGGTATCAGGGTGACTGTTGCTTCATAGAATGAGTTTGGTAATGTACCTTCTGTTTCTATTTTGTGGAATAGTTTGAGGAGAATTGGTGTGAGCACTTCTTTGAAGGTCTGGTAGAATTCCGCGCTGAAACCATTTGGCCCAGGGCTTTTTTTGGAGGGGAGACTGTGAATGACTGCTTCAATTTCCTTGGGGGATATAGGGCTGTTCAGTCTTTCTACCTGATCTTGACTTAATGTTGGAAGATGGAATCTATCAAGAAAATTGTCCATTTCATTTAGATTTTCAAATTTTGTGGCATATAGGCTTTTGTAGTATGACCTAATGATTGTTTGAATTTCCTCAGTGTCTGTAGTTATGTCACCCTTTTCATCTCTGATTTTGTTGATTTGAATAGATTCTCTCTGCTTTTTAGTTAGTTTGGCTAAGGGTTTGTCTATCTTGTTGATTTTCTCAAAGAACCAGCTTTTTGTTTCATTGATTCTTTGAATAGTTTTATTTGTTTCTAATTGATTGATTTCAGCCCCGAGTTTGATTATTTCCAGCCTTCTGCTCCTCTTGGTTGTATCTGCTTCTTTTTTTTCTAGGGTTTTCAGTTGGGCCATTAAGTTGTTTGTATGTGATGTTACGAATTTCTTCTTGCAGGCACTTAGTGCTATAAATTTTCCCCTGAGCACTGCTTTCAATGTGTCCCATAAATTTGGGTATGTTGTGTCTTCATTTTCATTGAATTCTATGAAGTCTTTAATTTCTTTCTTTATTTCTTCCTTAACACAGCTGTCGTTGAGTAACAAGTTGTTCAGTTTCCATGTGTTTGTTGGCTTTTTGTTATTTCTGTTGTTGTTGAGGTCCAGCTTAAGTCCATGGTGGTCTGATAGAATACAAGGGATTATTTCAATCTTTTTGTATCTGTTGAGGCTTGCTTTATGACCAACTATATGTTCTATTTTGGAGAAGGTTCCATGCGGTGCTGAAAAGAAGGTATATTCTTTTGAGTTTGGATGAAAAGATCTGTAGACGTCTATTAGGTCCATTTGATTTAGGGACTCTGTAAGTGTTTTTATTTCCCTATTTGTTTTCTGTCTAGTTGATCTGTACCTTGGTGAGAGTGGAGTGTTGAAGTCTCCCATTATTAAGGTATTAGGATCAATGTGTGATTTAAGTTTTAATATCATTTCATTTATGAATGTAGGTGTTCTTGTATTTGGGGCATAGATATTCAAAATTGTGATGTCCTCTTGGTGGATTTTTCCTTTGATGAGAATATAGTGACCCTCCTTATCTTTTATAATTAACTTGGGTTGAAAATCTATTTTATTAGATATTAGGATGGCTACTCCCGCTTGTTTTCTGGAACCATTTGCTTGAAAAACATTTTTCCAGCCCTTTACTCTGAGGTAGTGTTTATCTTTGTTGCATAGGTGTGTTTCTTGGATGCAACAGAATGTTGGATCCTGTTTCCACAACCATTCTGTTAGTCTGTGTCTTTTTATTGGGGAGTTGAGTCGGTTGATGTTGATAGATACTAGTGACCAACAATTGTTACTTACTTTTGATATGGAGTTGGTCATGTCACTGAGTATCATTGCTTGTATTCTTTTGGGTTTTTTGTTGTGTAGTTATCTATTTCCTCTGTTTCCTTAGATGTAGTTGTTTTCTTTGGTTTGGAGTTTCCCTTCTAGTAACTTCTGTAGAGCAGGGTTACTATGTAGATATTGTTTAAGTTTGGTTTTGTCATGGAATATTTTGAATTCTCCGTCTATGCTGATTGAAACTTTTGCTGGGTATAGTAGTCTGGGTTGGAATCTGTGGTCCCTTAAGGACTGTATGATTTCTGTCCAGGTCCTTCTGGCTTTCATAAATCTGGTGTGATTCTGATAGGTCTACCTTCATATGTTACTTGGTCTTTTTCCCTTGCTGCTTTTAGAATTTTTTTCTTTGTTCTGTAGGTTCAGTGTTTTGACTATGATGTGACGTGAAGAATTTTTTTTCTGGTCTAGTCTACTTGGTGTTCTGTAGGCCTCTTGTATGTTTATGGACATTTCCTTCTTTAAGTTGGGAAAATTTTCTTCTATAATTTTCTTGAAAATATTTTCCAGACCTTTGAGCCTGATGTCTTCTTTTTCTGCTACTCCTATTATTCTTAGATTTTGTCTTTTCATGGTGTCCTTGATTTCTTGGATGTTTTGTGTTTGGAACTTTTCTGATTTTATTTTTTCTTTGAGAGACGTGTCAATTTCCGCAAGTGTATCTTCGGCTCCTGAGATTCTTTCTTCCATCTCTTGTATTCTGTTGGTGATGCTTACCTTTGTAGTTCTCGATCTTTTCTCTATGTTCTCCAGCTCCTGGTTTTTCTCTATTTGTGTTTCTTTATTGATTCTAATTCTGTTTTCATGTCTTGCACCATTTCCTTCATCTGTTTGAATGTGGACTCTTGCTTTTCAATGACAGCTTCTATTTTTTTGTCCATTTCCTCTCTATGTATCTCTAATTGTGTCTCTACCTCTTTGGCTATAATTGCCTGTATTTCTATGAGAGCTTTGTTTATTTCTTCTTTATTTGCCTTCATTTGTGTGGACATTTCTTTGAGAGCTTTGTTCATTTCTTCTTTGTTTGCCTCAATTTTCGTGGTCATTTCTCTGAGAGCTCTATTTGTTTCCTCTTTGTTCGTCTCGATTTCTTTGGCTATTTCTATGAGGGCTTTGTGCTTTTCATCTTTATGGGCCTCTAATAGCTGGAGAAACATAGTTTTGAGGTCGCTTTCTTGTATATCTAATGAATTGAAGTGTCCATTGTTTTGTGGGGTTGCTGGTGAGGTCATTATGTCCTGATTTTTGTTGGGTGTATTCTTATGTCTGCCTCTAGCCATCTGGTTTTTTATAACCCTCATTGTTTGTCTCTCGAGTTTCTAGTTCAGGCTATGGTCATCTCTTTCTGTTTTCTGGACTGTTTTTTCAGGAAGATGAGAGAGGTTCACTGCTTTGGGAGTGTGCGTTGTGGTTTCAGTTTTGCCTAAGTAAGGAATGTGACGCTGGTATTATTTGCATGCGCTTTTAGCGGGCACAGTGTGCATGCAGGGATTCTCTGATTATTGCAATGGCCTGCAGGCCACTATTATGCAGTTCTGTCTGAGATCCAGGGATTGTTTGCCTGGATTACCCTGGTGGACCCACTAGGCAGAGGCTTCAACGTTGGAGTCACTATTCCAAGAATCACTATGATGCCCACATTAGGGGTGTGGGTGGCAGGGATCTCATCTGGTTGCTTCTGTGGAGAGGCCCTGAGTCTGGGGCAAACTCTCCCTAGAAGGCTCACTCACTCTCTTGCAGGACCAGTTGGAATGCACAGGGGTTCCCCTTGCTCTCTACTCTCTTGATTTGTTCCTGCTGCGGAAAATGCACGGGTAGGCTAACAGTCAGCTCTGTGGCACTGTGGCCGCAGGACTTGGTGTCCACCTTTCCTGTGTGCTGCCTCTCTGTTCTTTTCCTCTGCCAAGAGGGGTTATGTTGACTGGTCCCGGGGTAGCACAGGAAAGATTTAGGTTGAGTGTTCTCAATCCCAGATCTCGGGCCCAGATCTCTCTGCCAGAAGCAGCCTGCTGGTAGAACCTATGTTTGCTGATTCCGAGAGAGTACCAGGTAGGGTTGAGTGTCCTCAGATCCAGAGCTTGGGTTTTTCTGCCAGGGGCCGCTGGGTGAGCTGGAGAGGGGGTGCTGTGTCCTGTGGCAGGCTGCCTCTCTGTCCTTCCCCTCTGACCTTCTCCTCTGCTAGGGCAACTTATGGCGGTGCTCTCTCATGGGAGTGCCAGAAGGGGTTGGGCCTTCTCAGTCCGATCCTGAGCCAGGGTTTCTCTGCCAGGGGTCGGGGGGGCCGCCAGTGTTAGGACTTGGTGCTAGACTTTATTGCACTGGACCCGGGAGAGTCTCAGGACGTGCTGAATGACCACAGTCCCAGATCCCAAGCTGAAGGTTGTTTGCTAGGAGCAGCCGACAGCACTGGAGTCCCGGAACTGTGAGGCTGCTGTGCGCCTCTCTATCCCTCCACTCCACCGCGGCAGGGTTATGGCAGCTTTTGGGGGAGTGCCCGAAAGGATTGCGTTTTCTCAGCCCCGATCTCGGGTTTGTTTGTTTGTTTGTTTGTTTGTTTGGTGGAAGCTGTAGCTCTAGCTGGGGCTGGGGTACAGACATTGTGGTCTGTGGCAGATTCTGCTGGATGCCTCCTGCCTCCTCCGAAGAGGGAGTAGGGTTTTGGGTGCCGGGAAGTGCCTGGGGATCACCTCTTGTGGTGTCTCCTCCCGGAGGAGTCTGCAGTGACCTGATTCTAGATGGACTCAGATCATGGTTAGTCTCTTTCTTCTTGGAAGTCTAGATACCTCTGTTCTGGGTTGATCAGCCCCTTCACTCACCAATTTCCACGTTGCAGGTCCTCTGCCCTTCAGCTAAGCTGCACACTAGCTGCCGCCATCTTGGAAGTCCCCTAATATTGTTTTCTAAGAGCTCATTATCATTTTATCCACACACATATCCAGCAACAAAGATTTTCTGAACATAGTTTTTGCTTTATATCTAAGACACATTTATCTGAGAGAGAAAATAAGGCCAAGATAAAAGGAATCAATGAATGGCTGTTTTTAAGTGTCTAGCATAAACAATTGCAGGTAGATTCCACTGAAGACCTCCAGAAGGCAACACAGAGTATGTGTCTTAGAGTTCTGTTTAAAGTTCGAGGGCAATAGAGTATGGCTCTACAAAACCTTGTGCACTACCAATTTGAGGCATGCTCTGATATTATTTACCTCTTAGCATTTTCTGACTTGATCTAGAGATTCACGCAGAAAGTAAATTTCAATGACCAGAAGGGACTCCCTCAAAGTGTTTTGTCTCCACTCAAATATTACAGAATCTGTGATCCCACAACATTAAGTGAAGAGTATGTCCTGAGACTTGAATCAGGCACAGCTTGTATCTGTTCCACACTCTCTTTTCTCCCTCCTAGGTGCTGTGCTCCATCACTGCAGCAATGTTGCACTACCTCTACTTGGCTTCCTTCATGTGGATGTTTCTGGAAGGGCTACACCTCTTTCTCACTGTGAGCAATCTCAAAGTGGCCAACTACAGCAGCTCAGGCAGATTCAAGAAGAGATTTATGTATCCTGTAGGCTACGGGATCCCTGTCTTTATTGTTGCTGTGTCTGCAATAGCAGGGCACAGGAATTATGGAACACACACCCAGTAAGCATAATGTGTGTGCAAGGAGAAAATGTGTGAATGCAACTTTAAAATCAAAAATTTCACTGGACAACTGTTGTAGTAAATAATTTAAAGGTGTTTGTCTATATTATAATTATTATTTGCCTTTAAGATTATCATGGCAGTTATTACTTAACCTGCTACTCCAAAGATACAGAGACTTGTTAGATTTATAACTGCCTTGTTTACCTTGAGCTGGTCAAATATTTCACTTACACTGTCTCAATAACCTCACCACCCATCTCCATCTCCTAGCCTCCATGCAATGCCTTAATCATCCTCATCTAGTCTACCTTTCATCTATAATCCCATGATAGTTGCTTGTATTCCTCATCTGATTGGAGCCCTTTCTCCCAGCCCACTTTTTTTTTCCACACTAACCCATCCTAACATCCTCCTTTCTCCTTTCTTCCCATCTGTAAGTTCTGTGATTCTCCTCCAAAGCCCAGGCACCCTAGCTGTGCCTAACCCACTCTGCCCTTCCCAGGTATAGGCTGTTTAATCAACCAGTCAGGTATGTCTTAGGAGGTTTACATAAACAAGGATTGGTGTATCCATTGGGCAGTAACCAAATTTTCAGGGTCAGTAATTAACCAGCCTGTCTGCATATTTCTGCCTTTTGTGAATCCCAAGAGTGTTGGTTCTCAGTGTCTTGTTTTATTCTTGGTGTCTGAGGTAATATTTATTCTAGCTATAAGATGCAAAGTTGTCCATTCGTAGATGCCATTTGCTGCCCTTAATTATATTTTTTTGGGCAAAATAGACACCATTTTATTTACTGATTCTTGTGTTGTTTGTGTTTTTGTTTGTTGTTTGAGACAAGATCTCATGCATCCCAGGTTGTACTCAAGGAAACACCTCAGTTTCCCAGCCTCCTGGACCTCCATCCTGGGTACTGAAAATAATAGGCCTTCAGACCCACAATCATTTGTGTACTGGTGAGGGTAGAAGCCAGGTCTTTCTCCATGCAAGATGAGAACCCTCATAGCTGGTCCATATCTTCTGGCCCATATTACCCAATTATTAAAACCACAGTCTAACAGACACCCTTAGTAACTTTGATGATGATGATGATGATGATGATGATTATTATTATTATTACATTGAGAATTTTGGTAAAATGAGAACGCCTTTCACAGATAAGTCTACGGTATTTAAAAAGAAAACCCTTGAACACAACTTTAGAAAAATAAGAAATGATTAAGTTTATTCCACTGTATCACACTAAAATCTCATAGACTATTCTCTCTAGGAACCTCAAACAGAAGGTAGATGTTAAAAATAATTCCCTGAATAACAATAAAAAAGTGAAGAAAAATATCAACTACCAAAGGCTGATCTCCTGCATGAGTGGTTTTCAGTATAACTCCATGCGGATAGAAATTATTTATTTCATTGACAGACATATGGAGATGATTGTACTTCATTCATTTTCCATAGGTGAGAGCTCAAAGGAGAACAAGCCAAAACACCCAAGGCCATATTATGAAGAATTAAACATCGCTATCTTATTAAGAAATTTTTCCAAATCTCTTCTTTTGACAGTTAGTTGAAGACGTTAACATTTTGGTAGTGTTGAGTTTTGTCATACCTATGATAAAATGTCATGCATATTAACAGTCTTGAATTCAGAAATATGCCCAGTGTTCAGCTTGAACACTACACTCATCCAGAATAGTGTTGGAGAATGAATTATAGACAAGATTGAGAGCATGCAAACTGTTTTAATAAAGGAACAAATTCTAAATAGCTTAGTTTGCAGGCCACATAGTCTTTGTGCCAATCACTTTATATCATACTCCTACGGTGATAATAGTCACTGATGATATGTAAAGGAATGATTGATGCTGAGTCCCAGCAAAACCTTATAGACAGAATATAAGCACTTGACAGGTGCATTTGCTACATGGTTGTAGTTTTCAATCCAAGAAGACAATGTACAAGTGGATATTTTCTGTATCCTAAACATTGGCTGTGGCACATTAAGAGTTATCAGATTCATAGTGATATGCCAATTCCCAGTTTAAAGTAAGTTCTACTGGATTTATTGACATTTTCTGTGACAAAAAAAAATGTAACACTCTTCAATAAATAGGGTATTTGTACATGAAATATATTTAAGTTTGGTTGCTTGGTTTTGTTAACAATTGATTTGAGTGCCTCATTATAGCTACCTGTGTCATTATAACAGCTACATCTATCGAATCTTGACTTTGGCTCCCAAATGTGCATGTGTATCACACCATTTAAAATGCATCACTTACAGTTTGTACATGAGAAAATTCATGCATGACCAATGCAAAAAGTTTATTACAAATGGAGAAGTGTCCATATTTACAGATAGAGTCAATATTTCTAAGATAAACATTTTACCAAAAAATTGTTCTAAATATGTGAAACATTCAAAAAATCCAAGGAAGTTATGCTGTGGATTTTAGAGAAATTATTAATAGTTTATTTGAAGACCCAGAATTAACTCAAAACTTTGAAGAAATGACAGCTACTGTGTTTCAAATGTCTCATTGCTTCTACAATCATTTAACCTTTCCCAAGCTTTGATCACTTCCTACTTTAGACTTAGGAAAGCTGATCCTCACTGCACCCAACAAGAAATTATCTGAAATTCAGCTTGGAAATATTTGTTCTGCACAGTGGTAAATCATATTCCAGGTGCCTGTGTTCAATCTTCTTCCACTTATAGAAAGAGAGACAGATAATTATTATCATTTGTTCACAGCTGCTGGCTCAGCCTTCATAATGGATTCATCTGGAGCTTCTTGGGGCCAGTGGCAGTCATTATCTTGGTAGGTGACTGTTACTTGTGGGTGTGCATACACTAAGTTGGCTAAGAACAGAATGTGCATTTTATCTGTTCGTGTAGAACTGAAATAAAGATGTGGAGTCAGAGCTCAGTCCGAAAGGCTCTTGTTCCTGAATATAATGTCATATTAAACTGACCCTCATATGGTCATCTCTTATTGGGTGGTTTTTTATTTATTTTTGAGAATTTTACTTAAGTATACAAGGAACTATGGTCCTATTTATTCTCTCCAACTCTCTTCTCAAATTTACATTCTTTTCTGTCTTGAACATAATCAACTGACTCAAACAAGTACAGCCCATATGTGTATGGATGTAGGGGGACAACCATGAAAGCAAGGGCAGCCTACCAGTGGCCACATGCAAAAAGACATATTGAATCTTTTCCCTCTAGTGGACATAAGTTGGGGAGAAACCTAAAGAGTCACTTCCATACCGGTGCTGGATTTTTGACTGGCTTGATTTTGTGTGAGTCTTGTGTGGATAGTCACAATGGGTCTGACTTAATGAGCATGATAAACATGACACACACAGAAGACACTATTACTCAAAACCTCTTCCCACCCATCAGCTCTTACCCTATTTATGGTTCCTCCCCTGCAATTTCAAAAATATAACATAGCAGTTCATCATGGATTGTGTTAAAAGTTCTAGATTAATTAATTGCTTTTACTTTCAAAAACATTGAGTGAGCATTCTGTACAAGATGTGTTCTTATTTTCTAGAAAGTTCTTAATACCCCTTGCCTAGGTGAAGATGAATAGTGACCTTCTTTCAAAATGTCCTATTTTGGATAAAAATTGCAGGAAACTAATGGAGAAATGGGGCAGTTGAAAATATATTGTGGACTGCCTACAACAATTCATAGAATGTCCCTGGAAATATTTTTATCCCTAATTTTATTTTTAATTTATTTAATTTTTACTTTTATTATTATTATTATTTTTATTTTATTTTATTTTATTTTATTTTATTATTATTGATTCACTTGATATACTGGCTGTGGCCCCCTCCCTCTTCTCCTCCCAATCCTACCTTTCCTCCTCTTCTCCCTCTATGTCCTTCTCTTAGTCTACTCTTAGGGAAGGACCTCCTCCACTTCTATCTAACCGTAGCCTGTCAGGTCTCATCAAGACTGGCTGCATTGTCTTCCTCTGTGGCCTGGCAAAGCTGCACACACACCCCCAGAGCGGGTGATCAGAGAGCCTGCCACTGAAATCAAATCAGAGACGGTCCCTGATCCCCTTACTAGGAATCCCACTTGGAGACTGAGTTTATGGGCTACATCTGAGCAGGAGTTTTAGGTCCTCTCCAAGCATGGTCCTTGGTTGGGGTATCAGTCTCTCCAGGGCCCCCAGGGTCCAAATGTTTTGTGGTGCTGTTTGTCTCCTTTTGGAGCTCCTGTCCCCTCCAGGTCTTTCTGTGTCCCCCTTCTTTCATAAAATTCCATGCATTCTTCCAAAAGTTTGGTCCCTGGAAATAAATGGACCCTGAATTGTTTGAAGAATAGTTCTCAGATCAAATACAGGTTGTATTATATGAAAAATGGAACCTAAATAAAACTCCAATTCTCTTTTTGTGTCATTATAACAGATAAACCTGGTGTTCTACTGTCAAATCATATGGATTTTGAGAAGCAAACTTTCTTCCCTCAATAAGGAAGTTTCTACTCTTCAGGACACAAAGTAAGAATGTACCAGAATCAGCTGTTCATTTGCTTATTGGTGTTTGATTTCTTCAGTCCATTATATATTTTAGAGTTTAGTTCTTTATAGGATGTAGAATTGGTGAAACTGCTTTCCCAATCTGTAGACTGTGGTTTCATTCTATTGAAAGTGTCCTTTGTATACAGAAGTTTTTTTCAGTTTTAAGGGGTCCCATTTATTTTTTAATTTATTTATTATTTATTACAATTTAGTCACTTTATCCTGGCTGTAGCTTCTCCTTTGTCTACTCCCAGTCCACACTCCATCCCTTTTCTTTACCTATGCCCCTACTCTGGTCCACTGATAAAGGGGGGCCTCCTCCACTTCTGTCTGCCCTAGTCTATTAGGTTTCACCACTGGCTGCATTGTCTTCCAATGTGACCTGGCAAAGGTGCACCCCACAGGGGTAGAAGATCAAAGAACCTACCACTGAGTTCATGCCAGAGACAGTCCCTGACCCTTTACTAGAGAACCCACTTGGAGACTGAGCTGCCTATGGGCTACATCTGAGCAGGTCTAAGCCCCACCCCCATATGGTTCTTGGTTGGAGTATCAGCCTCTGCAGGGAACCCTGGGCCCAGAATATTTGGATATGTTGGTCTCCTCGTGGAGCTCCTGTCCCCTCCAGGTCTTTCTATATCCCCTTTCTTCCATAAGTTATCCTGCACTCTACCCAGTGTTGGCTATGAGTGTCAGCATCTGCTTTGAAATACTGATGGGTAGAGTCTTTCTTTCAAAGGTCCTCTGTGGTAAGCTCCAGTCCTGTTTAATGTCTTTGCCTGCTTTAAAAGGTCTATCCCATTTGCCCTTCTAAAGGAGAATTGAGCATCTTCCCTAGGGTAATCCTTCTTGTTTAGCTTCTTTAGAAATACAGAATTTAGTATGTTTATCCTATATTATATGTCTAATATCCACTTATAAGTGAGTATATACCATGTTTGTCTTTTTGTCTTTCTGCTTCTGGCATACTTCACTCAGGATGATCTTTTCTAGATCCCACCATTTTCCTGAAAATGTCATGATTTCTTTGTTTTTAATTGCTGAGTAGTATTCCATTGTTTAAATGTACCACAATTTCTGTATCCAATTCTCAGTTAAGGGACATCTAGGTTGTTTCCAGATCTTTATTATGAATAAAGCTGCTACAAACATGGTTGAGCAAATGTCCTTGTTTTATAGTTGAGCTTCTTTCAGATATATGCCTAGGAGTGGTATAGCTGTATCTTAAAGTAGCACTATTCCTAATTTTCTGAGAAAGTACCAGATTGGTTTCCAAAGTGGTTGTATAAGTTTACATTCCCACCAGCAGTGGAGGAGGGTTCCCCTTTCTCCACAACCTCTCCAGCAGGTGTTGTCACTTGAGTTTTTGATCTTAGCCATTCTGATAGGTGTAAGGTGAAATCTCAGGATTGTTTTGATTTTCATTTCCCTGATGACTAAAGATGTTGAGCATTTCTTTAAGTGTTTCTCTGCCATTTGATATTCCTCTATTGAGAATTCCCTGTTTAGCTCTGTACCCAATTTTTTAATTGGATTACTTGATTTGTTGCTTTTTAAAATTTTTTTTATTTTTATTAATTACACTTTATTCACTTTGTATCTGCCCATAAGCCCTTCTCTCCCCCTTCTTCACGCATGCTCCTCCCCAAGTCCACTGATAGGGGAGGTCCTCTTCTCCTTCCTTCTGATCTTAGTCTATCAGATCACCTCAGGAGTGGCTGCATTGTCATCTTCTGTGGCTTGGTAAGGCTGCTTCCCCCTGAGGGGGAGGTGATCAACGAGCAGGCCAATCAGATTATGTCAGAGGCAGTCCTCTTCCCATTACTATGTAACCCACTTGGACACTGAATTGTCATGTGCTACATCTGTGCAGGGGCTCTAGGATATCTCCATGAATAGTTCTTGGTTGGAGTATGAGTATCTGGAAAGTTCCCTGTGTTCAAATTTTCTGGTTCTGTTGCTCTCCTTGTGGGGTTCCCGTCCTCTCCAGCTCTTACTATTTCCCACTTCTTACATAAAATTCCATTCACTCTGCCCAGCAGTTGGCCATAAGTCTCAGTGTCTGCTTTGACAGTCTGCAGGACAGAGGCTTTCGGAGGCCCTCTGTGGCAGGTTCCTAGGTTGTTTCCTGTTTCCTTCTTCTTCTGATGTCCATCCTCTTTGCCTTTCAGGATGGAGATTGAGCATTTTAGTCAAGGTCCTCTCTTGATTAGTTTCTTTAGATGTACAGATTTTAGTAAGTTTATCCTATGTTATATGTCTATATGAGTGAGTATATACCGTGTGTGTTTTTCTGCTTCTGGGACAGCTCACTCAGGATGATCCTTTCTAGGTCCCACCATTTATCTGCAAATTTCATGATTTCCTTATTTTTCATTGCTGAGTAATACTCCATTGTGTAGATTTGTTGCTTTTTAGCTTTTTTAGTTCTTTATATATTCTGGATATTAGCCCTCTGTCAGATATAGGGTTGGTGAAGATCCTTTCCCATTCTGTAGGCTGTTGTTTTGTTGTGGTGACAGTGTCCTTTGCTTTATAGAAGCTTTTTAGTTTCATGAGTTCCCATTTATTGATTCTTGATCTTAGAGTCTGTGTTGTTTGTGGTCTGTTCAGTAACTTGTCTCCTGTGTCAATACGTTCCAGGCTCTTCCCCACTTTTTCTTCTAATAGATTTAGTGTGTCTGGTTTTATGTTGAGGTCTTTGATCCACTTTGACTTTAGTTTTGTGCAGGGTGATAAATATGGATCTATTTGCATTTTTCAACATGTAGCCATCCAGGTAGACCAGCCCCGTTTGTTGAAGATGCCATATTTTTTCCATTGTATGGTTTTGGCTTCTTTATCAACAATTGTTTCCATAGGTGTGTGGGTTTATTTGTGGGTTTTCTAAGGGGATACAAATCAGAAAGGAATAAGTCAAAGTATGACTATTCGCAGATGATATGATAGTATACATGGGTGATCCCAAAAATTCTACCAGAGAACTTCTTCAGCTGGTAAACACCTTCAGAAAAGTGGCCGGATACAAAATTAACTAAAAAAAACCTGAAGCCCTTCTGTATATAAAAGACAAAAGTGCTGAGAAAGAAATTAGGAAAACAACCCCCTTCACAATAGCCGCAAATAACATAAAGCACCTTGGTATGACTCTAACTAAGCAAGTGAAAGACCTGTATGACAAGAACTTCATGTCTCTGAAGAAAGAAATTGAAAAAGCTGAAAAGATCTCCCATGTTCATGGATCAGTAGAATTAACATAGTGAAAATCACCATCTACCAAAAACAATCTACAGATTCAGTGCAACTCCCATCAAAATACCAACACAATCCTTTACAGAACTAGAAGTAACAATTCTCAATTTCATATGGAAAAATGAACAAACAAACAAATAGAACAGCTATAACAATCCTGTACAATAAAAGATCTTCTGGAGGGATCTCCATCCCTGATCTCAGGCTGTACTATATAACAACAGTAATAAAAATGGCATGGTACTGGCGTAGCAACAATGGTAGATCAATGACATCCAATTTAGTAATTGTGGATCTTAGAAACTGTCCTGTGGTGTTCTCTTCAGGAATTTGTCTCCTAAGCCAATGAGTTCCCCTCTTTCTCTTCTAATATATCTGGTGTTATTTTGAGATCTTTGATTCACTTGGATTTGAGGTTTTTGCAGGGTGATAAATATGGATCTGTTTGCATTTTACTACATGTAGACATCTATTTAGACCAACACCATTTGTTGAAGATCCTGTCTATTTTCCATTGTATGGTTTTAGATCCTTTATCAAAAATCAAGTGACCGTTAAGTATGTGGGTTTTTTTTCCTGGGTTTTCAATTTGATTCCAGTTATCAATCAATATAATTCTATGCCAGTATTATGCAGCTTGGATAACTATTGTTCATTAGTATAGCTTGAAGTCAAGGCTAGAGATACTTCCAGAAGTTCAAGTATCAAATAGGATTGTTTTAGCTATTCTGATTTTTTTTTTTCCATATGAAGCTTAGAATTGTTTTTTTCAAGGTCTTTAAAGAACTTTGTATTTTGGTGGGGTTGCATTGAATCTGTAGACTGCTTTTGGTAAGATGGCTATTTTTACTGTGTTAATACTACCATTCCATAGATACAGAACATCTTTCCATCTTCTGATATCTTCTTCAATTTCTTTCTTCAGAGACATGAAGTTCTTGTCATACAGGTGTTTCACTTGCTTGGTTACAGTTACCTCAAGATACTTTATATTATTTGTGGTTATTGTGAAGGGTGTAGTTTCCCTTATTTCTGTCTCAACCTCTTTGTAGTTTCTGTACAGGAGGGCTAATGATTTTTTAAATTAATCTTGTCTTCAGTCACTTGCTAAAGATGTTTATCAGCTGTAAGAGTTCTCTGGTGGAATTTTTTGGGTTGCTAATATATACTATCATATCATAGGCAAATAGTGATACTTTTACTTCTTCCTTCCAGATTTGTATGTACTTGATCTGTTTTTGTTGTCTTATTGCTTTAGCTAGAACTTCAAATAATATATTAAAGAGATGTGGAGAGAGTGAGCAACCTTGTTTTGTTCTTGATTTTAATGGAATTGCTTTGAGCTTCTTTCCACTTAATTTGATGTTGGCAATCTTTTTGCTGTGTATAGCCTTTATTATGCTTAGATATGAGCCTTTTATTCTTAATCCCTCCAAGATTTTCATCATGAAGGGGTCTTGCATTTTGTCAAAGTCTTTGTCTGCACCTAATGAGATGTGATTTTTTTTCTTTGAGTTTGTTTTTATGGTGGATTATGTTGATAGATTTTTGTATGTTGAACCATTCCTGCATCCCTGGGATGAAGACAACTTGATTATGGTGGATGTATTTGACGTGTTCTTGGATTCAGTTTGTGAGTATTTAATTGAATATTTTTGCATTGATGTTCATGAATGAAACTGGTATAAATTCTCTTTGTTGAGTCTTTGTGTGGTTTAGGTATCAGATGACTCTGATTTATAGAATAAATTTGGCAATGTTCCTTCAGTTTCTATTTTGTGGAATATTTTGAGGAGTATTGGTTTTGGTTCTTCTTTGTATATCTGGCAGAATTCTAGGCTAAAACCACCTGGCCCTGGGCTTATTTTTTGGTTGGGAGATTTTTGATGACTGTTTCTATTTTCTTAGGGGTTATAGCACTGTTTAAACTTTTTATCTGATCCTGATTTAGTTTTGGAAGGTGAAACCTATCCAGAAAATCATTTATTTCCTTTAGATTTTCCAATTTTATAGAGTACAAGCTTTTGAAGTAAGACTTAATGATTTTTTGGATTTCCTCAGTGTTTTTATGACCCCCTTTCCTTTCTGATTTTGTTAATTTAGATAATCTTCCTCTGCCTTTTAGTTAGTTTTGCTAAGGGTTTGTCTATCTTATTGATTTTCTCAAAGAAACAATTCTTAGTCTCATTGATTGTTTGTATTGTTCTCTTTGTTTCTAATTTATTGTTTTCAGCCCTAAGTTGATTATTTCCTGCTGTCTACTCCTCTTTGGTCTGTCTACTTCCTTTTGTTCTAGAGCTTTCAAGTGTGCTGTTAAGTTACTAGTAGGGGATCTCTCCAATTTCTTTATGAAGGTGCTATGAAATTTCCTTTTACCACTGCTTTTATTGTGTCCAATAAGTTTAGGTATGTTGTACCTTCATTTTCATTGAATTGTAGAAAGTCTTTAATTTCTTTCTTTATTTCTTCCCTGACACAGTTGAGTAGGGAAATGTTCAGTTTCTATGAGTTTGTTGGTCTTCTGTTATTTTTGAGTTCCATCTTTAATCCATGGTCTGATAAGATACAGGAAGTTATTTCAATCTTCTTATATAGGCTTGGATTTATTTGTGACCGAATATATGATCAGTTTTAGAGAAGGTTCCATGAGGTGCAGAGAAGAATGTATATTCTCTTGTGTTTGTGTGAAATGTCCTGTAGATATGTTAGTTCCATTTGATTCAGTTTCTTTATTTTCCCATTTAGATTCTGTCTTGATGATGGTCCATTGGAGAGAGTGAGGTGTTGAAGTCTGCCACTATTAATGTGTGGGGTTTGATGTGTGATTTAAGCTTTAGCAATGTTTCTTTTAGATTAAGATTGCCCTTGCATTTGGGTTGAAAGTCTATTTTATTAGATACTAGATTAACTACTCCAGCTTGCTTTTTGGGTCTGTTTGCTTAGCCAAACCTTTCCCCATTCCTTTACTGTGAGATAATATCTGCATTTATTGTTGAGGTGTGTTTCTTGAATGCAACAGAAAGATGGCTACTATCTTCATATCCATTCCATTAACTTCTGTCTTTTTATTGAGGATTTGATGCCACTGATGTTGAGAGATATTAATGACCAGTTGTTGATATTTCCTGTTACTTTGATGTTGTTGGTGATTGTGTGTGTGTGTGTGTGTGTGTGTGTGTGTGTGTGTTATTCCCTAACTTTGGCTTTGCTGATTTAGGGTTATTTATTTCCTTTGTTTTCCTAGGTGGAGTTAGCCTCTTTGGATTGTAGTTTTCCTTTTAGTATCTTCGGTAGAGATGGATTTGTGGATAGTTACTATTTCCTTTTGTTTTTGTCATGGAATATCTTGTTTTCTCCCTCAATGGTGATTAAAAGTTTTGCTGGGCTGACATTTGTGGTCTCTTAGTGTCTGTAAGATATGCATCCAGGCCCTTCTGGCTTTTACAGTTTCTGATGATAAGTCATGTATGATTCTGACAGGTTTGTCTTTATACATGATGGCCTTTTTCCTTTGCAGCTTTTAATAATCTCTTTTTGTTCTGAACATTTAATGTTTTGATAATTATGGACCAGGGTGATTTTCTTTTCTGGTCTAATGTATTTGGTTTTCTATAAGCTTTTTGTACATTTATAGGCATCTCTTTCTTTAAGTTGGGGAATTTTTCTTCTATGACTTTGTTGAAAATATTTTCTTAACCTGGGAGCTAGGAATCCTCTCATTCTTCTTTTCCTATTATTTTTAGGTGTGGTCTTTTCATAGTGTCCCAGATTTCTTAGATATTCTGTGTCAGGATCTTTTGAGATTTAAAATTTTCTTTGACTGATACATCAATTTTTTTCAAAGGTATCTTCTACCCCTAAGATTTTCTCTTCCATCTCTTGTATTCTGTTAGTGATGCTCTTGTCCATAGAATGTCAGGATTGTCTTAGACTGTGTTTTATTTATTGCTTCTAGCTCCATTATTAGGTCTTCAACAGTTTTTTTTTTTTCATTTTCTTCTCCTGTTTGATTGTAGTTTCTTGTATTTCTTTAATTTCTTTAAGGGACTCGCTTAATTCTTTCATCAGTTTGAATGTATTTTCCTGTGCTAATTTGAGAGTTTAGTTGTCTTCCTTTAATTCCTCTATCATTTTCATAACCTCAGATTTAAATTCTTTTTCTTACACTTCAGGTGTGATAGTAACTCTAGGGCTTGCTGTGTTAGGATCGCTGGTTTCTGGTGGTTCCATATGGACATGAGTTTTCTTTCTTGTGTTCTTACGGTGGCCTCTAGCCATCTGGTTGACTCTGGTGTTCACTGGCCTGTTGTTCCCTTTGCTGTGTTCTGTGGCTATGTCCCAAGTGGGGCCAAACTGCTGGAGAGCAGGCAGAAAGACCCTGGAGCAGAGAGCTGCTTGGGCCTCCTTCAAATGACAGACAATGGGTCTTGGGTTGCAAGTCCAGTTCACCTCTGTTTGGTTCATTGTGTCTGCTAGGCTCACTGTTTCTGACCCAGGTGGGCCAGGCAGATTGGGAGCACATAGAAAGGTCTCTGACCTAAGAGCTTCTTTGGTACTCCACAAGCCTTCTCCAGATGAGAGACAATGGTGCTTGTGTCATAAGCCCAACTCACTTTTGCTTGGTTCACTGCCTTTTTGCTGGACTGGCTCTTTCTGACCCAGGTCAGATGGGGAGCAGGTGGGAAGATCTCAGAGGCAGGAGCTATGTCCTGTAATTTAGTTCTTGATATAATATAGTTTATGTGAAATCCATACCAAGAGTTTTATCTTAATTTCTTTTCTTGTTCTGTGACAAAAATACACTGAAAAATACATATTAAGAGAGAAAAGATCTTTTTTATCTCACTAATCTTGAGCTGTGTATAATACACAATTGTAGGAAGGTCAGAGCTTCCACAACTGGAAACAATATAGTGATGAATGCATGCATGTATACTTATTCTTTTCTCCATTTTATATAGTGTCCCATCTCAGCTCAGGAAAATGATTCCCACATTGGGCAGCACTCCCCCAACAACTAATGTAATCAAGGCAGTTTTTATAGGCATTGTCAGAATGCCTTAATATCAATACTCTCTCACATGTGTGCTCAGAAACAGGCCATTTAGGAGATTCTAGGTCTTTCAAAGTAGACCTAAAGAGAATTGATAGATCACAACTCCATTCTTTATTTACTTGATACTCACACATTTCACTGTTAAGCCATTATATTCTACTCTTTGCTATCACAGGCTCATAGTCCTCTCATAATGGAAAATCCATGCAGTCCATATCAAAAGTCCCCATAAATGTTTATAGTTTCAAAATACCAAAATTCCTAAAGTGTAAGCTGTTATAATTTTTTATTTTATTCTCTCATGCATTATGTCGTGACCATAGTTTCCCATTGTTCTATTCCTCCTAGTCCATACCCACATTTCTGCTTTCCCTAAGATCCATTTCTTCTCCATTTCTCTTTAAAGAAAGAGCAAGTCTCACAGAAATAAGCACAGAACATTGTCCAATAAGTTACCATAACCTAGGTGCAAACCCTCATATCAAGTCTGGAGAACAAAACCCCCGTAGGAGAAAAAAGTGTCCCAAGAGCAGGCAGAAAAGTAAGAGAAAACCCTCCCACTCTCACTGCCCATAGTCTAACAGGAACACCAAGTTATACATCTATAAGGTATATGTGGAGGAACTAGTTCAGGCTCATATAAGATTCTTGTTTGTTGTTTCAGTCTTCGTGAACCTCTATGGGCCCTGCTTAGTTGATTCAGATGGCTGAATTCTCATCTTGCCCTTTACCCATTTGGCTCATATAAGGCTTCCTCCCCTTATTCTGCAGGGTTCTTTTGGCTTCACCCAGTGTTTGGATGTGGGTTTTTGCATCTGTTTCCATCAGTTGCTGGATGATGTCCTTATAATGACAATTGGGTTAGATGCTGATCTATGACTATAGCAGAATATTATTAGGAATCATTTCATTGACTTTTTTTCTAGTTATGTTTGGTTCTATCCTAGTTCTCTGGGCTGCCCTGCCTCTGGCTCTTTGATATCCAAGCAGTGTCAGGCATGGGCTCCTTTTTGTGGTGTGGGCCTCAGATAGACCAGTCATTGGTTGGTTGGTTAATCCCATAGGTTTTGTACTACTATTACCCCAGCATGTCTTGCAGGCAGGACAGATACCTTTTTCATAAGCAAAATATTTCCAAAATATAATAACCTAATACATGAAAAGCATATGATTTCCTCTAAGCTAACTTAACATGTAGTGAAGGCCTGATGATCAGTAGTTAACTCTGTTGTCATTTTTTTCCAGGATTATGACATTTAAAGCCATTGCTCAACTATTTGTATTGGGATGTTCTTGGGGCATTGGCTTATTTATGTCCATTGAAGTTGGGAAGACATTGAGATTGATCATTGCCTATCTGTTCACCATCATTAATGTCCTGCAGGGGGTTTTGATATTTGTGGTACACTGTCTGCTTAATCGCCAGGTAAGGATGTTTGATTTCTCACCAACTCAGCTCCAAAACTCTCTTGGACCGTATGCCCACATTCTTGTAGTTTCACATTTCAATTTGGAATTTTTCATTTATTTCATATAGTTTCAGTTTTTCCTAGATAAATCACACAACATGTTTCATATCTAGTCATCTAAGCATACCTGTTAAGGGCATGTCAAGATGAGGTAGATTGTGTGGAATTAACAAATGGTCATTTATTACCAATTTTCCAACCATGGTGGTTTAAAAATTTAAGATATCTATCTTTTTCATGTTACATTATTTTTACTTGATTGATTTAGTCTTTATGAAATGAGAATATCTTCACTTGACAGTGATTTAGGCTGGCACTATGAATACACTGTGAGATATTGTCTGGTATCAAATGGGAAGAGGAGTACATTTATTTATTTATTTATTTATTTTATTATTAGTTACATTTTATTAACTCTGTATCCCAGCTGTATCTGCTCCCTTATTCCCTGCCAAACCCTCCCTCCCTCATCTCCTCCCTGCCCCTTTCCAAGATTGGGGAGGGCCTCCTCCCCTTTCATCTGATCCTGTTTTATCAGGTATCTTCAGAACTAGCTACAAAGTCCTTCTCTGTGGCCTAGCAGGACTGCTCTTCCCTTGAGGGGTGGGGAGGTCAAAGAGCCGCCATTGAGTGAGGAGTACATATTAATCACATCTTAGATCTTAAAGCTTACACATAGTAATTATGGATGTCATAATCCCTACACTCTGTGGATTAGTCAAAGTAAACCTCAAGATCAAATTAGAGTTCATCAGAGAGGAGATAAATAGTTCCCTTGTAGTAATATATGTTTTACAAAGTGACACAAGGATATTTGGTATGAACTACCTCACAGTTTTTCCACTTACTAGCTTATTTTATGACACAGACTGTGTTGCCTGTTCTCTCTGAGTCTACCTTATCCTTTATGCTTCTTATTTTGAAGCATTATGATTCTATAACACAGTACAATGTAATCCAGTAACACACTATTTCAGTGAGTATTTATTGTAATTATAATTCAGTACTCATTTACCTTCGATGGTCTTTTTGTTTGTTTGTTCATTTGTTTGTTTGTTTGATATTGAATGCTAATACAGAAGTTGTATGCTGGCAGAATGAGAACATTATCATCATACTTCATTAATGTCTATACCATAATTTTGTGCCTCTTCTATGTTTGGTACTCCTCCCTCACAGTGAAATGACTTAGGAAATGCCAGGTTACCTTGGTCCCATATCTCCCCTCCTATGGAGCTTCATTATTAAAGTCTCTCCCTTTTTCTTATAAAAGATACTTACATGGAGTTTTACTTTTCAAATGGTTTCTTCTTCTGGAAGAGCATCATAGGCAAAAAAAGTTTCATGTGACCCCTCTTCACATTTTCCCTTTTGCCCTTCCCCCATTATTGCTATCTCTCTTCCTTCCTCCCACCTTCATTCCTCTCCAGTACACACTCCCTTCCCCCTCTCCCTCCTGCACTGCTCTCAATAAACTTGCATTTATATAATATTAAAAAAGTTTCCTATGAAGACATGAGGCTTCTATGATGATTTACAAACTAAAGGGCATGTCTTTACTTTCTAGGAAAGTTTGTCATATAAAGCCTCCTCAACCAGTAACTTATGTGAGATGATTACAAACTCTTAACTTAAAACTATACTCTGCTTTCATTCACTTCCGAGAGATTTTCTCTGAAGGTCTAGTCTTCTCTTGGTAAACATACTAAATAATAAAGGACTCTTATATTTTTGGTTGTGAGAAGTAGAGGTAGACTGCCATCCCACCAAACTCCCCACTGTTTTGGATTTTACTCACCCTATGCCAATGCCCCTGCCTTCATAGTCACAATACTCAAGCCCCCAACTGAGATGGAGATTCTCTACTTCCAGTGTCCTTCCTGAATTTAAGACTTCCATCTCAAATAGAATTTGCAGGTATCTAACCTAGGCCCTTTGCATGTAAGTTATAGTTGTCTAGTTTGTTGGTTTTGCGGGACTCCTAACAGAGGAAGCAGGAGCTATTTCTGGTCCTTTTGCTTGATTTTGGGACTCTTGTCTTTCTACTGGGTTGCCTCATCCAGCCTTAATATGAGAGAAGGTACCCAGTCTTATTGAAAATTAATACACCAGTTTGGTTAATATCTCATAGAAGCCTACCCTTTTCTGAAGAAAAAAAAAAGAGGAGACACACCCAAGAGGAGTAAACAGCAGGAAATAATAACTCATGGCTGAAATCAATACATTAGAAACAAAGACAACAGTTCAAACAATCAATGAAACCAAGAACTGGTTCTTTGAGAAAATCAACAAGATAGACAAACTCTTAGCTAAGCTAAATGAAAGGCAGAGGTATACTGTCCAATTCAACAAAATCAGAAATGAAAAGGGGGACATAACAACAGACACTGAGAAAATCCAAAGATTCATTAGGTTCTACGTCAAAAGCCTATATGAAATAAAATTTGAAAATGTAAATGAAATGCACAATTTTCTTGATAGAGTCCATTTACTAAGGTTGAATCTAGATCAGGAAAATAAATTAAATAGTCCTATAGCCTCTAAGAAAATAGAAGCTGTCATCAAAAGTCTCCCATCCAAAAAAAGGCCAGGGCCAGATGGTTTCAGTGCAGAATTCTACCAGACCTTCAGAGGAGAGTGAACTCCAATTCTCTTCAAACTATTGCACCGAAGAGGAACAGAAGGAACAATACCAACCTCATTCTATTTGGCGACACTCACCTTGATACCTAAACCAGACAAAGACCCCCTCCCAAAAAAAAAGGAACTTCAGAACAATATCACTTATGAACATTGATGCAAAAATACTCGATAAAATACTCACAAAGGGAATCCAAGAACACAATAAAGATGTCATCCACTATGACCAATTAGGCTTCATCACAGGCATGTAGGGGTGGTTCAATATATGAAAATCCATCAATGTAATCCACCATATAAACAAACTGAAAGAAAAAATATAATAATTTCTTTAGATGCCAAAAAAGCATTTGGCAAAATTAACACCCATTCATGTTTAAAGTTTTGGAGAGATCAGGGATACAAGGCACATACCTAAACATAATAAAAGCAATATAGAGCAGGCCTATAACCAACATCAAACTAAATGGAGAGAGACTTATATCAATCCCACTTAAATCAGGGACAAGGCAAGGCAGCCCATTCTTTCTTTCTTTATCTCTTCAACATAGCTCTTGAAGTCATAGCTAAAGCAATAAGAAACCTAAAAGAGATCAAGGGGATACAACTCTGAAATAAAGAAGTCAAAGTATTGCTATTTGCAGATGATAAGACAGTATACATGAGTGACTGCAAAAATTCTGCCAGAGAACTCCTTCAGCTGATAAACACCTTCAAAAATGTGGCTGAATACAAAATTAAGTAAAAAAAAAAAAATCTGAAGCACTCCTGCATATAAAATACAAACAGGCTGAGAAAGAAATTAGGGAAACAACACCCTTCACAGTAGCCAGAAATACCATAAATAACTTGGTGTGATTCTAACCAAGCAAGTGGAAAACCTTTATGAAAAAAAAATCTTCAAATCTCTGAAGAAAGAAAATGAAGAAGATATCATAAAATGGAAAGATCTCCCATGCCAATGATTGGAAGGATTGCCAAAAGCAGTCTATAGATTCAATGTAACTCCAATCAAAATACCAAAACAGTTTTTTTACAGACTTTGAGAGAACAATTCTCAATTTCATGTGGAAAAGCAAAAAAAAAAAAAAACAAACAAACAAAAAAAAAAAAACAGAATAGCTAAAACAATCCTGTACAATAAAAGATCTTCTGGAGGGATCTCCAGCCCAGATCTCAAGCTATACTATAGAGCAACAGTAATAAAAAACTGCATGGTACTGGCATAGAAACAGAATGGTAGATCAAAGGAACCGAATAGAAGACCCAGAAATAAACCCACACACTTATGGACACCTGATTGATTTTTGACAAAGATGCCAAAACCATACAATGGATAAAAGACAGCATCTTCAACAAATGGGGCTGGTCTAACTGGATGTCTACATGTAGAAAAATGAAAATAGATCCATACTTACCACCCTGCACAAAACTAAAGTCCAAGTGGATCAAAGACCTCAACAGAAAGCCAGACACATTAAATCAGAAGAAAAAGCAGGGAACTCATTGGCACAGGAAACAACTTCCTGAACAGAACACCAACAGCACAAGCTCTAAGATCAGCAATCAATAATGGGACCTCATGAAACTGAAAAGCCTCTGTAAAGCAAAGGACACTGTTATAAGAGCAAAACGACAGGTAAAGACTGGGAAAGGATCTTCACCAATCCTATATCTGACAGGGGAGATAGAAAGACCTGGAGGGGACAGGAACTCCCCAAGGAGAATAAAAGAGCCTAAAAACCTGGACCCACAGGGGCCTGCAGAGACCAATACTCCAACCAAGGACCATGCCTGGAGAGGACCTAGTCCCTCTTCTTAGAGGAATCCCATAAGCTGCTCAGTTTTCAAGTGTTGTTCACTAGTAAGCTAGTAAGGGGATCAGGGGCCGTCTCTGACATAAACACAGTGACAGGCTGTTTGAACACCTCCACCTGGGGAGGGGGGGTGCAGCCTTGCCAGGCCCAGGAGGAATATGATGCAGGCAGCACTGATGAGACTGATAGGCTAGGGTCAGATAAAAGGGGAGGAGGTTCTCCCCTATCAGGTGACTAGGGAAAGGACATCGGGGAGAAAATGGTAGGCAGGTGTAACTAAGAGAAGATGAGGGAAGGGGCTAGGATGGACATAAAAAATGAATATATTGCAATTAATTAATTAATTAAAAATAATAAATGGTTCACTATATTCTTTTTTCTTTTTTAATTATTATTAATTACACTTTATTCATTTTGTATCCCCCCATAAGCCCCTCCCTCGTCCCATCCCGACCCCACCCTACCTCCCCTTTCTTCATGCATGCTCCTCCCCACTTCCACTAATAGGGGAGGTCCTCCTCTCCTTCTTTCTGATCTTAGTCTATCAGATCACATCAGGAATGGCTGCACTGTCTTCTTCTGTGGCCTGGTAAGGCTGCTCCCCTGTCAGGGGGAGGTGAGCAAAGAGCAGGCCAATCAGTTTATGTCAGAGGCAGTCCCTCTTCCCATCACTATGTAAGCCACTTGGACACTAAACTGCCCTGGGCTACATCTGTGCAGGGGTTCTAGGTTATCTCCATGAATAGTCCTTGGTTGGAGTATGAGTCTCTGGGAAGTTCCCTGTGTTCAAATTTTCTGGTTCTGTTGCTCTCCTTGTGGAGTTCCTGTCCTCTCCAGCTCTTGCTACTTCCCAATTCTTACATAAAATTCCATTCACTCTGCCGGACAGTTGGCCATCAGGCTCAGCATCTGCTTTGACAGTCTGCACTGCAGAGGCTTTCAGATGCCCTCTGTGGCAGGTTCCTAGGTTGTTTCCTGTTTTCTTCTTCTTCTGATGTCCATCCTCTTTGCCTTTCAGGATGGGGATTGAGCTTTTTAGTTAGGGTCCTCTCTTTTGCTTAGTTTGCTTAGATGTACCCATTTTAGTGGGTTTATCCTATGTTGTATGTTTATATGAGTGAGTATATACCGTGTCTGTCTTTTTGCTTCTGGGACAACTCACTCAGGATGATCCTTTCCAGGTCCCACCATTTACCTGCAAATTTGATGATTTCCTTATTTTTCATTGCTGAGTAATACTCCATTGTATAGATGTACCACAATTTCTGCATCCATTCTTCAGTTGAGGGGCATCTGGGCTGTTTCCAGCTTCTGGCTATTACAAATAAAGCAGCTACAAATATGGTTGAGCAAATGTCCTTTTTGTGTACTTGAGCCTCTTTTGGATATATGCCTAGGAGTGGTATGGCTGGATCTTGAGGAAGCACTATTCCTAGTTGATTGAGAAATCACCAGATTGATTTCCATAGTGGTTGTACAAGTTTATATTCCCACCAGCAGTGGAGGAGGGTTCCCCTTTCTCCACATCCTCTCCAGAATGTGTTGTCACTTGAGTTTTTCATCTTGGCCATTCTGATGGGTGTAAGATGAAATCTCAGGGTTGTTTTGATTTGCATTTCCCTGATGGCTAATGAGGTTGAGCATTTTTAAAATGCTTCTCTGCCATTCGATATTCCTCTACAGAGAATTCTCTGTTTAGCTCTGTTCCCCATTTTTTAAGTGGATTACTTGGTTTGCTGCTTTCCAGCTTCTTTAGTTCTTTATATATATTGGATATGAGTCCTCTGTCACATAAAGGGTTGGTGAAGATTCTTTCCCAATCTGTAGGCAGTCGCTTTGTTTTAATGAGAGTATCCTTTGACTTACAGAAGCTTTTCAGCTTCATGAGGTCCCATTTATTGATTGTTGCTCTTAGAGCCTGTGCTGTTGGTGTTCTGTTCAGGAAGTTCTCCCCTGTACCAATGAGTTCTAGGGTATTCTCTACTTTTTTTTCTAGCCAATTTAATGTGTCTGGTTTTATGTTGAGGTCTTTGATCTACATGGACTTCAGTTTTGTGCAGGGTGATAAGTATGGATCTATTTTCATTTTTCTACATGTAGACATCCAGTTAGACCAGCACCATTTGTTGAAGATACTATCTTTTTTCCATTGTATAGTTTTGGCACCTTTGTCAAAAATCAGGTGTCCATAAGTGTGTGGGTTTATTTCTGGGTCTTCTATTCGATTCCATTGATCCACCATTCTGTTTCTATGCCAGTACCATGCAGTTTTTATAACTGTTGCTCTATAGCACAGCTTGAGTTCAGGGATGGAGATACCTCCAGAAGATCTTTTATTGTAGAGGATTGTTTTAGCAATTCTGGGTTTCTTGTTACTCCATTCGAAGTTGAGAATTTTTCTTTCCAGGTCTGTAAAGAATTGTGTTGGCAATTTGATGCATTAAATCTGTAGATTGCTTTTGGTAAGATGGCCATTTTTAATATGTTAATCCTGCCAAGCCATGATCATGGGAGATCTTTCCATCTTCTGATATTTTCTTCTAATTCTTTCTTCAGAGACTGGAAATTTTTTTCATACAAGTCTTTGACTTCCTTGGTTAGGGTTATACCAAGGTACTTTATGTCATTTGTGGCTATTGTGAAGGGTGTTGTTTCCCTAATTTCTTTCTCAGCCCTTTTGTCTTTTGTATACAGGAGGGGTACTGATTTTTTTTGAGTTAATTTTGTATCCGGCCACTTTGCTGAAGGTGTTTATCAGCTCTAGGAGTTCCCTGGTAGAGTTTTTGGGGTCACTCACATATACTATCATATCATCTGTAAATTGTGATAATTTGACTTCTTCTTTTCCAATTTGTATCCCCTTGATCTCCTTCAACTGTCTTATTGCTCTAGCAAGGACTTCCAGCACTATGTTGAAGAGATATGGAGAGAGTGGGCAGCCTTGTCTTGTCCCTGATTTTAGTGGGATTGCTTTAAGTTTCTCTCTGTTTAGTTTGATGTTGGCTATAGGCTTGCTGTATATCACCTTTACTATGTTTAGATATGTGCCTTGTATCCCTGATCTCTCCAGTACTTTAAACATGAATGGATGTTGGATTTTTGTCAAATGCTTTTTCAGCATCTAGGGAGATTATCATGTGGTTTTTTTCTTTCAGTTTGTTAATATGTTGGATCACATTGATGGATTTCTGTATATTGAACCACCCCTGCATACCTGGGATGAAGCCTACTTGGTCATAGTGGATAATCTCTTTGATGTGTTCTTGGATCCGGTTTGCAAGTATTTTGTTAAGTATTTTTGCATCAATGTTCATAAGGGAGATTGGCCTGAAATTCTCTTTCTTTGTTGAGTCTTTGTGAGGTTTAGGTACCAAGGTGACTGTGGCTTCATAGAATGAGTTTGGTAATGTTCCTTCTGTTTCTATTTTGTGGAATAGTTTGAAGAGAATTGGAGTTAGCTCTTCTTTGAAGGTCTGGTAGAATTCTGCGCTGAAGCCATCTGGTCCTGGGCTTTTTTTGGATGGGAGACTTTTGATGACTGCTTCTATTGCTTTGGGGGATATAGGACTATTTAGTTGATTTACCTGGTCCTGATTCAGCTTTGGTAAGTCAAATCGATGAAGAAAATTGTCCATTTCATTTAGATTTTCAAATTTTGTGGCATATAGACTTTTGAAGTAAGTCCTAATGATTGTTTGGATTTCCTCAGGTTCTGTAGTTATGTCCCCCTTTTCATTTCTGATTTTGTTGATTCGGATTGTGTCTCTCTGCCTTTTAGTTAGCTTGGCTAAGGGTTTGTCGATCTTGTTGATTTTCTCAAAGAACCAGCTCTTGGTTTCATTGATTCTTTGAATTGTTTTATTTGTTTCTAATTGATTGATTTCAGCCCTGAGTTTGAAATCTAAGAGAAGATGAGGGAAGGGGCTAGGATGGACATACAAAATGAATATATTGCATAATATATTAATAATATATTAATTAAATATATTGCATAATATATTAGTAATATATAAATTAAAATAATAAATGGCTCACTATATTCTTAATGGGCCCAATATTCATGGTTATCTGTAACTTTTTTCAATTAATTATTTCAACAGAAGCAAAATGTAATATGTCTTTGTGAAGTTGTATTGAGGAGTGAAAATTCAAATCTTTTATTTAATTATTTTGTTTCATATATTATGTTCCCACAGTTGTTTCCCCTCCCTCCTGTCCTCCTAGTCCCCTCTCTACCTCTCCTCTTCATGAACTCCTGTTTTTTTTCTTTTTTATTTATTTTTTCTTTATTAACTACACTTTATTCACTTTGTATCCCCCCCCCATGGTTCCCTCCTTTCTCCTGTCCCAATCCCTCCTTTCCTCCACCCTCTGCATGCATGCCCCTCCCCAAGTCCACTGATAGGGGAGGACTTCTTTTCCTTCCTTCTGGTCCTAGTCAATTAGGTCTCATAAGGAGTGGCTGCATTATCTTCTTCTGTGGCCTGGTAATGCTGCTTCCCCCTCAGGGGGAGGTAATTAAAGAGCAGGCCAATCAGTTCATGTCAGAGACAGTTCCTGTTCATATTGCAATGGAACCCACTTGGATACTGAACTGCCATGGGCTACATCTGAGCGGGAGTCTTAGGTTATCTCCATGCATAGTCCTTGATTGGAATAGCAGTCTCAGGAAAGACCCCTGGGCTCAGATTTTTTTAGTTCTGTTGCTCTCCTTGTGGAGTTTCTGTCCTCTCCAGATCGTACTGTTGCCCACTTCTTTTCTAAGATTCCCTGCACTCTGCCCAAAGGTTGCCCATAAGTCTCAGCATCTACTTTGATAGTCTGCAGGGCAGAGCTTTTCAGAGGTCCTCTGTGTCAGGCTCTTGACTTGTTCTCTTTTCTCCTTCTTCTGATGTCCAGCCTCTTTGCCTTTCTGGATAGGAATTGAGCATTTTAGCAAAAGTCCTCCCTCTTAATTAGTTTCTTTAGGTGTACAGATTTTAGTAGGTTTATCCTATATTATATGTCTATATGAGTGAGTATATACTGTGTGTATCTTTCTGCTTCTGGGATAGCTCATTCAGGATGATCTTTTCCAGATCCCACCATTTACCTGCAAATTTCATGATTTCCTTGTTTTTTATTGCTGAGTAATATTCCATTGTGTAGCTATACCACAATTTGTGCATCCATTCCTCCACTGAGGGGCATCTGGGCTGTTTCCAGCTTCTGGCTATTACAGATAAGGCTGCTACAAACATGGTTGAGCAAATGTCCTTATTGTGTACTTGAGAATCTTTTGAATATATGCCTAGGAGTGGTATAGCTGGATCTTGAGGAAGCGCTATTCTTAGTTGTCTGAGAAAGTGCCAGATTGCTTTCCATAGTGGTTGTACAAGTTTACATTCCCACCAGCAGTGGAGAAGGATTCCCCTTTCTCCACAACCTCTCCAGCATGTGTTGTCTCTTGAGTTTTTGATCTTAGCCATTCTGATGGGTGTAAGGTGAAATCTTAGGGTCGTTTTGATTTGCATTTCCCTGATGGCTAATGAGGTTGAACATTTCTTTTTATTTGTTGTTGTTATAAAATAAATTTTATTGTATACAATATTTAATACATTACACACACAAATGCAAATTTAAAATCCAGAATTACAGCTTGGTACTTATTTTTTAACTCCACTAAGTCCATTTGTTATGAGACAGTTATTAATTAGACAGCTATAAAGGACATTTATTTGATCAGTATCTAGGTCAATGTTCTGTGATCAGTTTTTTTTCTTTACTAATTACACTTTACTCACTTTGTATCCCCCCCTTGGTTCCCTCCCTCCTCCCGTCCCAATCCCTCCCTTCCTCTACCCTCTGTATGCATGCCCCTCCCCAAGTCCACTGATAGGGGGGGACTTCTTTTCCTTCCTTCTGATCCTAGTCAATTAGGTCTCATCAGGAGTGGCTGCCTTGTCCTCTTCGGTGGCCTGGTAATGCTTCTTCCCCCTCAGGGGAGGTAATGTTTCTCTGCCATTTGATATTCCTCTGCAGAGAATTCTCTGTTTAGCTCTGTGCCCCATTTTTTAATTGGTTTACTTGGTTTTTTGCTGTTTAACTTCTTTAGTTCTTTATATATACTGGATATTAGCCCTCTGTCAGATATAGGGTTGGTGAAGATCTTTTCCCAATCTGTAGGCTGTTGTTTTGTTCTGAGGACAGTGTACTTTGCTTTACAGAAGCTTTTCAGATTCATGAAGTCCCATTTATTGATTGTTGCTCTTAGAGCCTGTGCTGTTGGTGTTCTGTTCAGGAAGTTGTCTCCTGTGCCAATGAGTTCAAGGCTCTTCCCCACTTTTTCTTCTAAGCGGTTTAGTGTGTCTGGTTTTATGCTGAGGTCTTTGATCCACTTGGACTTTAGTTTTGTGCAGGGTGATAAGTATGGATCTATTTTCATTTTTCTACATGTAGACTTCCAGTTAGACCAGCACCATTTTTTGAAGATGCTGTCTTTTTTCCATTGAATGGATTTGGCATCATTGTCTAAATTCAGGTGTCCATACGTGTGTGGATTTATGTCAGGGTCTTCTATTCGATTCCAATATCCACCAGTCTGTTTCTATGCCAATACCATGTAGTTTTTAGTATTGTTGGTCTATAGTACAGCTTGAGATCAGAGATGGAGATACCTCCTGAAGATCTTTTACTGTAGAGAATTGTTTTAGCAATTCTGGGTTTCTTGTTCCATATGAAGGTGAGAATTTTTCTTTCAAGGTTTGTAAAGAATTGTGTTGGTAATTTAATGGAAATTGCATTGAATTTGTAGATTGCTTTTGGTAAGATGGTCATTTTTACTATATTAATCTTGCCAAGCCATGAGCATGGGAGATCTTTCTATCTTCTGATATTTTCTTCTAATTCTTTCTTCAGAGACTGGAAATTTTTTTCATACAAGTCTTTGACTTGCTTGGTTAGGTTCACAGCAAGGTACTTTATGTCCTTTGTGGCTATTGTGAAGGGTGTTGTTTCCCTAATTTCTTTCTCAGCCCTTTTGTTTTTTGTATACAGGAAGGCTACTGATTTTTTTTAGTTATTTTTGTATCCAGCCACTTTGCTGAAGGTGTTAATCAGCTGTAGGAGTTCCCTGGTAGAGTTTTTGGGGTCACTCAGGTATACTATCATATCATCTGCAAACAGTGATACTTTGACTTCTTCCTTTCCAATTTGTATCCCCTTGATCTCCTTCAATTGTCTTATTGATCTAGCTAGGACTTCAAGATCAACGTTGAAAAGATATGGAGAGAGTGGACAGCCTTGCCTTGTCCCTGATTTCAGTGGGAATGATTTAAGTTTCTCTCCATTGAGTTTGATGTTGGCTATAGGCTTGCTGTATATCGCCTTTACTATGTTCAGGTATGTTCCTTGTATTCTTGATCTCTCCAATACTTCAAGAAAGGTAGGCCTCTGTGGGATATCAAACAAACTGGCATATTAAGTTGCAATATGAATAGGCACCATCTCTCATATTAAGGCTGGATGAGGCAACCCAGTAGAAGGACAAGGGTCCCAAAATCAAGCATCAGAAATAGCTCCTGCTCTCTCTGTTAGGAGTCCCACAAAACCAACAAACTAGACAACTATAACTTACATGCATAGGGCATAGGTTAGATGCCTGCAAATTCTATTTGAGATGGAAGTCTTAAATTCAGGAAGGTCACTGGGAGCAGAGCATCTCCATCTCAGTTGGAGGTTTTAGTGTTGTGAGTATGAAGGCAGGGGCATTGGTATAGGGTGAGTAGAGTCCAAAACAGTGGAGAGTTTGGTAGGATGGCAGCCTACCTGTATTTCTCCAAGTCTGCTTGATCTCTGGTAGAGTAGGAAATTTTTTATGCTGGTTGAAGGCTAGATTGTTCCCATTTTCTGAGATCTCTAGTAGAGCATGGAGACCAACCAACAAAGGTTGTACTCTGGTAGTACAATGAGTCTCCATCTGGGGTGGGGGCCGGTGAATGGTGCCTGGGAGGGCTGATGGGTTGGGGTAAGGTGAGTAGAAGGTGAGTAGCTAAGTTTTGCAGGCAGACAACCTATCTGGATTTATCCCAGTCTGCTTGGTTTTTAGTAGAGCTAGGAGGCTATGGCTCCTCTTGGAGGCTGAGGCACAGCGAGGGATTGGGAATAGTGTATGGGGACTCTGAGATAGTGAGCAAGTGTGAAAGATTGAGGGTTGGCAGCCTACTAAACTTTTCCCAATCTCTAGAAGATTTGGGAATCTCTGCCTTATGCTGTTCTGTGGTAGCACAGAGAGTCTCCACCCCATTGGAATCTGGGTTATGACAACTAGGAGAATGGAGTACTGGGTTCTGGGTGGACAGAGACTGAGATTAGAGGAGTTTGGTGTTCAGGTAGCCTACCTGGACTTCTTTCAATCTTCTTGGTCGCTGGTAAAGCAGGGAGGCTGAGGAATAGTAGGAGTGGTGATAGGGTGGGGGGGGGTGTTGAGATAGTGAGAGATTATGGAAGGTCTCTGGGAATATAGCCTACCTTGACTTCTCCCAGTCTACAATATCTCTAATAGAGCTGGCAGTCTTTGGCCTTGTTAACAGGTAGGGCACAGCAAGTAGAAGAACACATGACTCGGGAAGGGTGGAGTGATACTGAGACAGTAAGAGACTGTGTATGTTTCAGGGGAGAACAGCTTATCTGGACTTATTTCCAGTCTGCAAGGTCTCTAATAGAGTGAGGAATCTCTGTACCAACGTATAAATATTTCCAGTCTGCAAGGTCTCTAATAGAGTGAAGAATCTCTGTACCAACCTATAAAATCTTATATTTAATATGACAATGACTTTAAAACAGGGCAGGTCATAGACTTGTAGGGCATACTTTCAAATATCATTTAAAATATTGCTTACATGAGATTTAGACTTTACCAACTCAATTAGAAGTTAAAGATGGATTTTTAAAATGAATTTATTTGAAAGTTAAATGTTGTGTTGCATAGTAAATGCCTCACATATATCTGTTGTTCAGTAAATTTTGCCACCATCCTCACACACTCATATTAGTATAATCTCTGTCTCTTAATCTTCATCACTACCACCACCATCATAATCCAATCATTATCCTGCTTTCCATCATCACTATCACATCCATCATCATGGTCATCATTATCACCATCACAATAGTTATTATAATTTTTGTATTCCTCATTATTCACATCATTATCACCATCATCACCACCATCATTATTATTACCATCAACAGTGCTACTCTGGTCACTATCATCACATCCTTCGTCATATTTATTACCATCACCCCAATTATTATAATCATCATCATACGATTTATGTCATTCTCATCACCATTGCCACCAATCACAATAATTTCAGTGTAATAACACCATTAATTTTCATCATCACCATAATGTTTATTAACATCATCAAGATCACTACCATGATTATTCATCACCATCTTCATCATTGTCATCACTACCACTGTGGTCACTGTCCTCATATCACATAATAATCATATTCATCAGTATCAATCTCACTGTGAAAATTAGCATTATTTTCATTATCATCACTATTCTCATGATAGCATTATGACTATCATTACTATCCTCCTCTTTGTTATCTTTATCACTACCACTACCATCACATTCATTAGTATCACAATCATATAATTATAATAATAATCACCACCATTTCCGTCATCATTATCTGCACCATGATCACCACCAGCAACATCACCACATGTTTATAGTATTTAACATAGATACCTTTTTATAATGGAGGAATTGAATTTTAAAAATTATTAAGATAAAATATGGCCAAATATATTAAGAAAAACATTGACACTGATAGAGAGTAGCATTGGGATTTGTATCTTTCAGATCCCAAGTTAAGTATACTCTCTTCTGTTGAACAAATTCAGGTTGTGACCCATTGTAATTGCTTTTTTTTCACCCAGGTACGAATGGAATATAAAAAGTGGTTTCATAAGATACAGAAAGGGGTAGAAATTGAAAGCACTGAGATGTCTCAATCTACTACCCACACCAAAATGGTAAGCTCATCTCCCCAGGAGAGCTTTATGTTACCCAATCCAGTTTCTCATGGAAGCATGAGTTTCATCTTTGTTCCTTGATAGAAAAAAAATTAAAAATCTGGCCTACAATATACAGCCATGGTTTCTAGATTTGGCACCTAAATTCCTTTCTTCATTCCTTATTTTCTTTTTGCCTTCCTCCCTTCACTACTTCCTTTCTGCATACCATCTTCGCTCTCTAACCCACTCACTTTTCTTCAATATCCCTTATTTGATTTTTCCTCCCTCTCCCCAAATTATCTCTTTTTCTGTTCACTATTATAAGTGGTTATATACTCACTTCAGAAGCCTTAAGTCAGAGTGCATTAGCTATAACCAATGGAAAAAATCTGTAAGATAGCACAAGATGCCTCAGCCTATGGTAAGATCAGGGATACCACTGAGTTATGTAGTGGAGTTAATAATTTAGAGATTTGTTACTCTTTGCCTTGCATATTTCCTTTGAGAAATGACACATAGTCCTCAGTTTCATTACTGAGGCCCAGACCACCCTCTGCTCTGTCCTTCACTTCCCATGAGAACATAGCCTTCCCATGTTCACATACCTCTCTATGCACTGCTTTCACATGTGACCATCTAATTCCCTGAAGCTGCAAGAGTTTGTCCATAGATTCCATGAATCAAGATTTTCATAGTATTATGATCCTCTGATAAATGCGATCCATAAAAAGAGGAACCTTCTCAGGGTGGTTCTGTTTCTAGCTTATTGATGTTCTGATGAGCCACAGAAGTGAGTTCTTATATTGTGCTAAACTTAGGTGTAGTCAGAGGCACACTCAGACCCATCCCTTTATCATATCTGAAGGCACTAAAAACTGTGAAATTTGTGGATGAGGAGTTTGTAGAGTCAGTATATTGTTTGCCTTGCAAACGTGAGGTTCAATTTCATTCCTGGCACTTACTCAAGAAAAAAAAGAGAGGCATGGTGGTATATGCTTGTAATCTCAGCACTGAGAATATAGAGATGAATGATCCCTTGAACTCCTTGAACAGCTGATTTCACATGAATAGATGAGTTCCTGACCAGGTAGTAACTCTGTTAAAAAATAAATGACACCTGATAAAATGACACTGGTAGCTGTCCTCTGCCCTCCATTTGTGTATATGCTCTTGTACACATTCACCTATACAAATACCTGAGTGCACACACATAAAATTGAAAATAACCATAGCTACTGCTGTGTAGTTATTTATCAGTTTTCACCATCATCTTTAGCTTGTCTTATGCTCGCACTCTTTATTCCCCATGAAGTTCACTTCCAAAGTACCAAAATGAACCTCCATGTATATAAGTATACAAATAACTCAAGGTGATAACTGATAAAATGATTCCTTGCCATTTCAGAGAATTATGATTAGACCGAGCAAATTAGTGGGCATCCACTGACTCTTAAATGCTGAGAGTCTTGCTATTGGGTACATATTTGATCGTGGTCATGGTGTGATGCTATGCCCATAGATGCTATGCTATGGATCTCTTAGTATTTAAGGGTATAGGGTTAGGGATATGGCTTAATGAGTAAATAAAACACTTGTCATGCACAAGTGGGACCTTAGTTTCACATGTCCAGTTTCCATGTAAAACTGATATTGTAAGTACATTTTTAATTTCATCACTACTCCAGCAAAATGGGAGGCACAGACAGGAGTATGTCCAGAAGTTCAGGAGCACTATCTATTAAGCACAGTAACAAACAAGGGATCCTGTCTCACACAAGGTAGGAGGCTACAACTGGCAGCTGAAGTCATCCACTAACCTCCATTTGAAAGACTGGCATGCATTCACCTGTTCTCACACACATGAACACATACATATACACACAAAAAAAACCTATAAAATATACACAAAAGACAAATGAGTATAATGGTTCTCTTTAAGGAGAAGTAAAATATACAGTATTAGCAAGTGACAATAAAAGCAAATGGGCGTGGTTTCATTCCTCTATTAAAGAGGGTCTGTACAAGGTGCCAAAATTCATTGAAAAGGATAGAGAGATCAGTCAGGTTAGGAAAACATGCAGTGTTCTGCAAGGAGGCTGTAGTTTCTCTGCTCTCCCCTTCCATGCCCTTTCCTTCTCTTATCCTGTTCCACTCCTTCCTTTCTTTTCCTTTCCTTTCCCTTCCCTTCCTTTTCTTTCCCTTCCCATTCTTTCCTTTCCTTTCTCCTTTCTTTTTCTTTCCTTTCACATCTGCTATTTAATATTCATTGTCAACTTACAAGTATTTAAAATCACCCCAAAAATGTACTTTTGGGTATTTTCTGTGTGGCTATTTAGGAGAAATGACCCTCTGAACTTGGGTGGCAACTTGTGATAGGATGGTGTTTTAAACTAAATAAAAATGGCGAAAGACAAATATTTGAAAGTGGACACTCTCTTTCCTCTGGTTCCTGATTTTCTTGGATGGGAGAATCAGCTTCGGATTTCCATTATGGGAAGTGGTCCTGCAACCCTTCCTGTTCAATTGTTTATAAAGATAACAGTCATTGTGAGATTTCTATTACACAGGCAGCATTTTAAAATCAAATCCTACATCTATTTACTGTTTCTCTTTCCACAGCTTTTTTTCTGTATTAATCATTAATTGGTATTCAACATTCAAATACACATTTTTTTATTTCTCTTGTGTTAATCTCTGTGTCTGTAGTATATTTCACCAAAACAAATGTCTTCAACCCCTATTCAGTCTTTCTTTTCTTAAAAAAAATCATTTATTTATTTCATGTAAATATCTGTATTTTGTCTGAATACTTAATGCACTCAAACGTCAGAAGAGGGCATCAGATCTCCTGGAACTAGAATTAGAGACAGTTATGAACCACTATGTTGTGCAAGACATTAAAATCAGGTTCTCTGAAGAGTGTCTATTGCTCTTAACTGCTGAACCATCTCTCTAGCCAATCCATCTTTTTTTTTTCTAAATAGGAGAGAATTTTTCGTGTGGCTCAATAATACTCCATGTGTATGCAAAGCATGTTTTCTTTACCTGACAGTAAACATTTCTGTAGATTTTATGTCTTAGTTATAATGGAATATTAAGTGTGCTCAGACAGGTATCTCTGTGATGTTTCAAAGATGAATGTGCTAAGAAAAAATATTTGTGCTCTTGAGGTTCCTGGGTTTCTTAGTTGGTTTTCTATTGCAATGATAAGATATGACCAAGGCAACTTATAGTAGAAAAAGTTTATTGGAAGTTTATAGTTTCAATGGGGAGTTCATGCACATCATGGCAATGAGAATAGACACAGTCAGACAGGCATAGCACTGGAAGATAGCTGAGAGATTACATCCTAATCCATAAGTACAAGACATAGAAAGAGTGAGATACTGGGGCTGGCATGTTCTTTTAAAACTCATAGCCCTCCTCCACAGACAAACCTTCTCCAAAAGAGCCACATCCCCTAATCCTTCCCAAATCCTTGATCTGGACCAAGAATTTACATATTTTAACCTGTGAGGGCTATTCTCACTCAAACCATCACACTGGGTTGCCCTGTCTGAACTTTGATCAACTCCTCATAAAACTGTCATTGAATAAAAATCAGAATGATATCCATAAGACCATTGTGTTCTATTGTAATCTACTGTTTGTGTTGTATTTCATTAATGTCAAATTTCAAGAACCAGCTTCATAAGAAGAATCAAAAAACTAGTCATAAATCTATATGTTTAGGTGTCATGTTCCAGTATAAAAGGTCCATATAGACTCTTATAATGCCAGTAAATTTTCTGTGGCCTCTAACAGACCTGATAATGTTATATTTAAATGACAAAAAATGCATAAGTTTAAATATCTACTTCCAGGATATGTGGCCTTGACAAGTCACATTTGATGTTTCTTGGATTCAGAGTCCCAGTCTGTATAACAAAGAAAATATTGATGTTTTCACAAAGAATAAATGGTTACATGCATGATAACACCAGGGAGGAAATGAAAGATTGTAGCAAGCTGATACTTTTATGGAAAGATGTAAAGTAAGATAAGTTTCACATATATGGGGGTGGCGAGGTATTCTACACTCAGGTACTCTAAGATTCAAACCTACCAAAAGTCTTAGCTTGTTACCATAGCGCCAACTAGAATTTTCCTTTCTAAAAAGTGAATTTCTGTTTTTCTCTAAATATCTATTCATTATAGGAGGAAGCATGAAAGTCAGCAGAACTGACTCAGTGAAAGCACTCACAACCTGAGTTCCTGTTTCTTAGCCAAAGACCATCCTCAACACCGTGTGGTCACATATGGACTAGGTTTATGTCACCATTTTTCTTTTTTTTTTTTTTTTATTCAAGTGAAATGTATTATCTATAAAATTACATGAAATGTGAAAATGAAAAGAAAAGCAGTTTCGTGTTTCAAAGGCAGTTGGGTCTGACATTCTCTAAGTGATCTCGAGAAGACAGAGGGTACGGAGACAGCAGAACAGAACCTTCCCTTTAAAGCAGCGTCTCCCAAAAGTGGAAGTCTGGTCCTTGAATTATTATTAAGACACAAGAGGTAAAATCCTGCAGCTTCTACATTCTTTTTTTTTCTTTCTTTATTTTTAGTTACATTTTGTTAACTCTGTGTCCCAGCTGTATCCCGCTCCCTCATTCCCTCCCCAACCCCAGACTCCCTCCCTGGTCTCCTCCCTGCCCCTTTCCAAGTCCACTGATAGGGGAGGACCTCCTCCCCTTTCATCTGACCCTGTTTTATCAGGTATCTTCAGGGCTGGCTGCAAAGTCCTCCTCTGTGGCCTAACAGACTGCTCCTCCCCTGGAGGGGGGGTCAAACAGCCTGCCCTTGAGATCCTGTTAGAAATAGTCCGTGTTCCCCTTACTTTGGAAAACTACTTGGTTATTGAGCTACCACAGGCCACATCCGAGCAGAAGTTCTAGGTTATATCCATAGACGGTCCTTGGTTGAGTGTCAGTCTCAGAAAAGACCCTGTGCCCAGATATATTTGGTCCTTGTAGAGCTCCTATCCTTTCCATAATCATACTAACTTCCCTTCTTTCATATGATTCCCTGCACTCTGCCGAGGGTTTGGTTATGAGTCTTAGTGTCTGCTTTGAAACACTGCTAGGTAGAGTCTTTCAGATGCCTTTTGTGGTAGACTCCTGTCATAAGTTCAATGCACATCCCATTTGTCTTTCTAAATGAGGATTAATCACCTTCGCCTGTGTCCACTTTCTTGATTATCTTCTTTAGGTGTGTAGATTTCATTATGTTTATCATATCTTGTAGGTCTATATAAGTGAGTATATACCAAGTTTGTCTTTCTCCTTCTGGGATACTTCACTCAGAATGATCTTTTCTAGATCCCACCACTTGCCTGCAAATTTCATGATTTCCTCCTTTTTGATTGCTGAGTAGTATTCCATTGTGTAAAAATACCACAATTTCTGTTGCTCTGCTTGTGGAGTTCCCGTTCCCTCCAGCTCTTACTATTTCCCACTTCTTACATAAAATTCCATTCACTCTGCCCATCAGTTGGCCATCAGGCTCAGCATCTGCTTTGACAGTCTATACTGCAAAAGCTTTCAGAGGCCCTCTGTGGCAGGTTTCAAGGTTGTTTCCTGTTTTCTTCTGGCTTTCAGAGGCCCTCTCTTGGGGAGTGGCATGCATGCAGAAAGGGGAGGGAGGGTGGGATCGGCAGGGAAGGAGGGAGGGGCTTATGGGGGGATACAAAATGAATAAAGTGTAATTAATAAAAAAAATAAAAGATTTAAAAAAAAAAAGCAGCCTAAAAATACCACAATTTCTGTATCCATTCCTTCGTTGATGGACATCTGGGTTGTTTCCAAGTTCTGGCTATTACAAATAAAGCTGCTACGAACATGGTTGAACAAATGTCCTTGTTGTGTACTTGAGCAAATTTTGGGTATATACCTAGGAGTGGTATAGCTGGGTCTTGAGGTAGCACTACTCCTAGTTGTCTATGTCACCATTTTTCTATGTGAATTGATAACATGATACTCTTTTGACTTTTTGAAAATGGCTTTGCTACAATTATTAATGTATAGTAACTGCACAGGTGAATGTATTTCACTGGAAAATTTCCATTATTACATACATACAGCTTTGATCATGTCTGCCCTCCCTGATTTATACTATATTTCTATTGCTATTTCTCACTTAATTACCATAACATGTTTTATTTGGGTTTCATCTATATTTCTTCAAGCAACAGGTTTTCATTTTTCTTCAAAGTAGAAAAATATTTCATGAGTTATATAAACTGTATTTTCTTTGTCCAATGAAAGACAATGAGGTTGACTCCACAACTTGGCTGTAGTGAATAGCACCTCAGTAAATATGACTGGGCTGGTATAGGACACACCTCTCTGAGAGAAACAGCTGTCATCTTCATAAGATCAACTATGACTACAAGCTTGTTGATTCTCACAGAGAAGAAATGAGGAGTGTCATTGTATCCTCACCTGAGATTCCTGCAATAATTCCAAAGGATTTATATGAAATTCTTCCCTAGTATTCTGGTCTCCAGAGATGCTAGAGGATATAGTCATCATGAAGGTTTATTGAGAGAGACTTATTGATGAAACTATAGGGATGTGACCATCCATGTTTAGTGAAGTATCTCCAGTCCCATTGATATGAGGTCAGCCACATGCTTGTAAAAAACCTTCATCTAATAAACCCATTGTATCCCATGGATGAGTTGGGTGAAATCTTATTTCACTTTGTCACTGGTATTTGTGAGGAGGGGTTAGACTGTTATGTCTCCCAAGATAAAGAATTTTCTTGAGGTATGATAAGGCAACCACACGTTAAGCTAGTGGAGACTCTATGACTTCACAGTAACTGTGTGAATGTACATCACCATTAACCCTGTTAATTGTGCATTTTCGCTGTAACTTTGTCAGCATCTTGTGTTAGCAGTCCTTACTGGAAAGAATGGAATTTCATATCCAGTTTTCGTTATCTTAAAGGCTAGGTGTATCAAGAACTCTTCATATTCCATTCCATCACCTGAGAGCTGACTGTTCACATAACCAGTTTTTCCTTCTTGAATTGCTTTTAATCTTGTGTTTATTTTTTAATTTCTTTATGTGTCCAGGACATTAAAATCCTCCAATGTCAGTTACTTCTCTGTGGCTGCACTGAAACCCCATGGCAAAAAGCAAGATATGGAAGAAAAATTTTATTTTAAAGGTCCCAAGGTAGCACATAGAGTTGTTGTGTCACAGGAATGTGACTCAGAGTGTGAGGATGGCGTGGCAGACAGAAGGCGGCATCAGCACATGCTATCTACACACAAAATTGAGTCCATGCTGCAAATATGCTGAGGACTTTGGCTAAGAAAGTGAAAACAAAACATGTAAACACAATTCCAAATGTGCTTTGCTACAGGATTTAGGTGGCTATGTTGGGTTCTTTAATGAAGAATAAGAAGCAGAGGAAAGGGCATGAGAGGGGTGAGTATGATGTAGCTGAGAATAGTTTTTGACCTTCACAATGGACGAGTCTACATGCTTTAGAAAGCCTGAAGAAATAAGGACTGTGAGCACAGAAAAGCACAAGGCCATATAGGCCAGAGCCATCCTGAAGGAGTTTTCATAAGCTAGAAATAACATACCTCTTTCAAGACAGCAGATTTGTTCTGTGTTTGCATAATGATCATCAGGTACTTCACACATTCTCCCATATTAAGGAAGAAATACAATATGCTATCAATTTTATTTCAGTAAATTTATCATAATTGGGGAGGGTTTGAGAAAATGATGTCTTTTGGCCTTTGAGTTAAATAGCAAATGCAGTTGTTTTAATAATAAAGTTACTCAGTATATTGTTACAGATTGTATTTCTTTAATCCATATGGTAACATTCAACTATGATTTCTTGTGACAGGGTGTTTCCTTCTTATTTTATTTTTATGAGTGTTTTGTCTGTATGTATGTATGTACAGCACATGCATGCAGAAGAGAGGGTGAGAACCCCTGTGTCTGAACATAATGTATGTGGTTAGCTATTTTATGAGTTCTGGGAATCGAGCCCAAAATTCTCTGGAAGAGCAGTCAGTGCTCTAAACAACTGGCCACTCTCTGCAGCTTCATGAAGTAGTTTTACAGTTAGTATTTACTTGGGAATTTATAAACATGATGGAAATATCCAAATGCTATGGCACAAAATTAACTCTAAAGTATCTTTATCATATGAAAATTTTGGTAGATCTATGCAGATAAAATATATTTGTGCCGAATATGATTTTAGTTCATATATCTTTTGGTTGATATTAATGGTGATTTGTGAATTCTAGAACTGTTACATTTATTGGTTTATTTCTTTCTGTGTGTGAAGGAGCATATACACTGACAAGCCACAGTATGTGTGTGGCCATCAGAGGACAACTTGCAGTTAGCTGGTTCTCTGGTCCACCACATGAATCCAAAAGTGGAACTCAGATACCTGACAACAAGTGCCTTTACCCACAGAACCATATAAACAGCCCTTATTTTAAAATTCTACAAGAAACTTCAAATTTTTCTCTTCTCTCTTCTGACTTTTGGTTTATTAAATTTTGTAATATTATTCCACCTCTATTTTCTTTCTTAACACATTTCTACTACTCTACATGGAGAGACACACTGAATATTATGATGTAGAATTTTACTCTTGTATATTCAAATATACTTAATAAATAATAAAGTTAAATTATTTGAAATTGAAAACTATTCCTGTGTAAGAATAACTTGAGCAGCCCCCAAAAGATTTAATAATTTGTATTTTCAATTTACTTTTATTATCCATCTTCCTAGGACCTATATATTTCTTAGAAATATGTTCTAAAACTTCAGCCACATAAATTCAACTTTCAAGTAACTATGTTACAAATGCACATGATATATACACAGGAGCCTCACATGTACATAACATACACATATCCAAATACTTTATTAAAACACAACTTGGGCTAGTCCCTTAGTTTGGGTTTTATTGCTGTGAAAAGACACTATGACCATGGCAAATCTTATAAGAAAAACATTCAATTGAGTTTGCAGATTTAGAGATTTGGTGCGTTACTATGTTTAGAGGAAAGCAGTATGCAAGTAAACATAGAAATCATGATATTTTTAGGCAGTTGGTGGGAAGAAGAAAAGATCATCCTGAGTAAGGTATCCCAGAAACAGAATGACACATATGGTGTATACTCACTTACAAGTGGATGCTTGACATATAATATAGGATAAACCTACAAAAATCTGTACACCTAAAGAAGGTGAGCTAGAAGGAGAACCCTGGGTTAGATGATCAATCCTCACTCAGAAAGGCAAATGGGACAAACACCAGAAGAAGAATGAAATAGGACAGAAGACTACCATGGAGGGCTTCTGAAAGACTCTACTGAGCATTGTATAAAAGCAGATAATGAGACTCAGAAACAAACTTTGGGCAGAGTGCAGGGAATCTTAGGAAAGAAGGGGGAGATAGTAAAACCTGGAGAGGACAGGAACTCCACAAGGATAGCAACATAACCAAAATATCTGGGCACAGAGGTCTTTTCTGAGACTGATATTCCAACCAAAGACCATTCGTAGATATAAACTAGAACCCCTGCTCAGGTAGTGTAGCCCATGGCAGCTCAGTATCCATGTGGGTTTCCTAGTAAGGGGAACAGGGACTGTCTCTGACATGAACTTAATGGCTAGCTCTTTGTCTGCCTCCCATGGAATGGGAAGCAGCCTTGCTAGGCCACAGAGGAGGACAATGCAACCAGTTTGGATGAGACCCGATAAGCTAGGGTTAGATGGAAGGGAAGGAGTACCTCCCCTATCTGTAGACTTGGACAGGGGCATAGAAGGAGATGAGGGAGGGAAGATGAGATCAGGAGGGAAGGAGGGAGGAGACCACAGCTGGGATACATAGTGAATAAATGGTAATTAATATGAAAATGATTTTAATTAATTTATGTTTCACATAAAATGATTCCTTAAAAGATACAGTGTTGGAACACTACAGAATATCCTTTGATGATGGGAACTATTTCTCATTTTATGGAAAGAAACCATGGACTACTGACAATAAATACAACAAACCCAGGATTAATGGTTACGTTTTACTACATAAATTCACATGTAACCAAAGATTTTTAACCTGTTTCAGAGCAATATGTTTATGTATCTTTCACTCCACAAGCTCATTATAAGTACAAAGCAATAGATTTTTTAATGGATTTTAGATACCATGGCATTTTATTGTAGCTTTTAAATTATTTATTTACATTGTATCCCAATCCTAGTCCCCTTCCCTTCTCTACTCCTGATCCCCCTTTCTCCTCTCTTTCTGGCCCCTCTCCCTTTCCCCCTATACATCCATCCATACCCCTAAGAAAGCCTCCTCTCCAAATAATGCACCCCAGCACACCAAGTCTCATCAGGACTGAGCACACTTTTTTCATGGTGAGGAAGAGAGACAGAAACATCACATAATTACTCAGTCTTGGATTATAGGGCCCAAAGATCAACTAAGGAGAAAAAAAATGTAGGAAGTAACATGAAGAAAACGGTTTCATAAAATTCAGATCGACACAGTGGCTTATAATGAAGACACAATTAAGAGTGAATATTTATTTACCACATCAGTTTCACCTAAAACTTTCACAAAACTTATAATTACTAAACTTATACAGAACTTTACCATCACCCATTGTCTTCTTATATCCTTCATTTCTATTAAAACAGTGGCTATGTGGATATCCCCCCAGATCTGAATATAAACATTCTTGTAGCCTTGGTTTGGAAACACTCATGTAACCTTCTCTCATATAATTCTTGCAAAACTCTTTAATGACTGAGAAGTTCTCTAGAGAAACAAAGGTTCTACATTACCATTTCTCTCACCTTACTTGTGGTTATTTACAGGATTTCAGAAAGGTTCTACATAAGAAAAATTTCTCATGCTGCACCTGTAACTACTGTGATAGTATTATAGACTTGATGCCTTTTCAGCAGATATAGTTAGGTATGGCCTAACCCAATCCTGTAAACCACCTGATGGAAGTCTCTAAGGTCATTGCATGATTTTGCTTAGTACTGTATGTATATCATAACCCTTAGACCTGTTAGGTAAGACATGGGGACTTTCTTGAACAGCAAGAGGCAATGCCAGCACGTTAGTACTTATTTGGATGTATCCTGCATACAGACATAGAAAACATTACTTTAATAAAAACCACATTGTAAGCCAAGCATGGTGGTAGATGCCTATAATCCCAGCACTCCAGGAGGCAGAGCCAGGTATATATCTGTGAGTTTGATGCCAGCCTGGTCTACAAAGTCCAGCATAGCCAAGACTACAAAGATAAACTCTGTCACAAAACAAAGAAACACACACCCATGGTATTGCCATAAAAACAGACAGGTTGATGAATGGAATCAAATTGAAGACCCACAAATAAACCCACACACCTATAGACAAAGAAGCCAAAACCATTCAATGGAAAAAAGAAAACATCTTCAACAAATGCTGCTGGTCTAACTGGATGTAGGCATGTAGAAGAATACAAATAGATCCATATCTATCACCCTGCATATAACTCAAAGTCCAAGTGGATCAAAGACCTTAACATAAAGTTGGATACATTAAACCTAATAAAAGAGAAAATGGGGAATAGAATTTTACACATTGGTAAAGGAGACAACTTCCTGAAAAAAAAAAAAAAAAAACACCAACTCAAGCACTAAGATCAACAATTACTAAATGGGACCTCATTAAACTGAAAAGTTTCTGTAAGCCAAAGGACACTTTCAGTAGAACAAAACAGTAGCCTACAGAATAGAAAAAGATCAACAACCATGCATCTGACAGAGGGTTAATATCCAAAATATATAAACAACTCAAGAAATTCAACACCAACAAATAAAATAACCCAATTTAAAAATAGGGTACAGTGCTTAGTAGGTTGAGAAGCACTTAAAGAAATGTTCAATGTCATTTGTTATCAAGGAAATATAAACCAAAACAACACTGTGAATCTGCTTACATCCATCAGAATGGCTAAAATAAAAGACTCAAGTGACAGCAAAGGCTGGCTAGGATGTGGAGCAGGTTAGAGTGCAAACTTCTACAGCCACGATGGAAATGAATCTAGAGGTTTCTCAGAAAAATTGGAACAGTTCTACCTCAAGACCATTTCTGGGCATATACCCAAAAGATGCTCCACCATACCTCAAGCACACTTGCTCAACTATGTTCATAGCAGTTTTATTTGTAATAGCCAGAAAATGGAAACAACCTAGATGCCTCTCAAATGAAGAATGGATAAACAGAATGTGTACATTTCCACAATGTAATATTACTCAGGTATTCAAAACAAGGACATCATGAAATATGCAGGCAAAAAATGGAACTAGAAAATATCAGCCTGAGTGAGGTAACCCAGACCCAGAAAGACATGCATGGCATTTACTCACTTATAAATGGATATTAGTGATAAAGTAAAGGATAACAATGCTATAATCCACAGACCCAAATAATCTAAACAAGCAGTGCATGAGAAAAAAATCTAGGAAACATGAGGGGTCAAGCATATCACAAGATGATCTGCAGAGTAAACTAGGCTGGGCCCATGGGGTACACATAGACTGAACCACAAACCAATGGGAATGCATGGGCAGGACCTAGGCCCATTATCCATATATAGCAGATGTTCAGACTGATCTTCACGTGGGTCCCCTAACAACTGAAAAAGTTATCGCCTGCCTTTGGATCCTTTCCCCCAGCTGGGCTGCCTTGTCTGGCCTTAGTGGAAAAGGGTGTACTTAGTCCTGCTGAGACCTGATGTTCCAGGGACTGTTGGTATCCATGTGTGGGCCTCGCCTTATCTAAGGAAAATGTGAGGGGGAATATGGAGAGAAGGAAGTGAGGGTGGGACTGGAAGGAGAGGAGTGAGGGAGCCTGTGATCAGGATGTAAAGTGAATACCTACCTGTAGAGTACAGGTACAGGCTTGTCTACAACCCAATCGTATGGAATCATGTATGTATGTATGTAACATATGTATGTATGTAACATACATACATGATTCCATACGATTGGGTTGTAGACAAGACTGTCAGGCATTTTCTTAGTGACTGACTGGAGAAGGCACCAGGCATTGTGGGTGGTACTATCCTTGGGCTAGTGGTCCTGGGTGCTATAAAGAGGAGACTGAGCAAGGCATAGGGAACAAGCCTGTAAGCAACATTCTCCCATGGCACCTGTATCAGATCCTCTTGGAAAACCCTGCTGCTAAGAATGCAGTACATAGTGACTAGAAAGCCCTGAGCTGTGCCATTCTAGTATCTTAAGCCCCAACCAATGATGTTAATTCACCTGGAAACCCCCACTGCTTCCCTAAAGTTCTATATAACCCTTCTTTACCCTGAAAAAAGTTGAGCTGCCTCACTGAACAAAAACAACAACAACAAAACCACTTTATATTAAACTTCTTTAATCAACTATATGTGAATTAAATACATTCATTATTAAATACCAAATGATACTTTTGAAATGTATTCTGAAACCATACTCTGTAATGTGTGATGCAAATGTGTAAATGCTAAGTCTTATTAAGCTAATTATAATCAAATGTGTCATGAAGGTAACTCTCTAAGAAATGATCAATGTGCCTGGGAAATTTCAGATAGATGTCTTTTTGGTTTGCTCAGTGTTAAAGTATATTGTCAGAAGAATGTCATCTGTGGACCAAGACACAGGTTAACAACAGAGCATAGATCTCAATCTGGAATTCTCTATCTTTATAATGTTACAACTATTTTATTTTAGTTTAAGTTATTTGATTATGGTATGCCTCACACTGTTCTGTGTTTAACATTAAGTTCCAATTAAGAACAAGCCCTCAGATATGTTAATCTTTCCATAAGATTAACACTTGTCTACTAAAATATTTTTGAAATTATAGCTTAAGCATATAATGTAATTTCCCTCCCTATTTCTCCATCTTTTTCTTCTTGTCTTCTTCTATATTTTAAGATTATGTAACAATAAGTTTGCTGATAGCTGTGTTTATCTGTAGATTGTTTTCAGTGAAGTGGCCATTTTTAAAATGTCAGCTCTGAAAATCCATGAACATTAGAGGTCTTAGAGTTTTCACTGTATGTACTATACTTGCTTAATTAGATTCTTTCCCAGACATTTTTCAGCTATTGGGAAATGGATTGATTCCATGATTTCTTTGTTAGTATGTTTGTCATTGGTCTATTTCATGTCCTGATCTTCATTGAATGGATAAAATTTTTCTTGAGTGTCTTCATTGTCCTTTGTGTTTAAAATTATATCATATTGAAAAAAGATACTTTGATATTTTCCTTTCCAATTTGCATTTATTTAACCTCCTTCACTTTCTTATTCCTTGTCTAATATATTATCAAGGGAACCCGGAGTCATAAAAAACACATTACTAAAGTTTAAGTCACACAGCAAAGCCCACACATTAATATTGTGAGACTTCAACACACTAATCTCAGCAATGGACAAGTTGTAAAGACAGAAACTAAACAGAAATCATGAAACTAACAAGTTTTAAATCAAATTGATCTAACAGATATCTAAAAAATATTTCACCAGAACATAACAGAACATATCTTCTCAGCACCTCATGAAACCTTCTCTAAAACTGAGCATGTGCTTAGACAGAAAGCAAGTCTCAACAGATACAAGAAAATTGAAAAAGCCCCTGTATCTTATCAGACCACCACTAAAAGCTGTACTTTAACAGTAACAGAAATCCAACAACCCCATGGAAATTGACCAACTCCTTACTCAATGACCACTCAATAAAGAGAAAGATATTAAAAACTTTCTAAAAATCATAACATGTTCAAACTATGGGGGAAAATGAATGCAGTGCTAAGAAAAAAAGTTTATAACCATAAGTGGCTTCATAAAGAAATTTGTGAGATCTCATATTAGTGACTTAACTGCAACCTGGAAGCTCCAACAAAAATAAAAAAGCAAACACACACAAAAGGACTAGACAGCTGGAAATAATCAAACCTAGCAGTGAAATCCATAAATTAGAAACAGAGGTAACAGTACAAAGAATCAATAAACCTAAGAGTTGTTTTTTTTTTAATAAAATCAACAAGAGAGACAAACCCTTACCAAACTAACTACATAGTAGAGAGACAATATCCAAATTAACAAAATCAGAAATGAAAAGGGGCATATAACAGCAGAGACTGAAGAAATCCAAGGAATCTTTAGGTCTTGCTTTAAAAACCTGTACTCCACAAAATTGGAAAATCTAAATAAAATGGCCAATTTTCTTGATAGATACTACTTACTGAAGTTAAATCAAGATCAGATAAACCATTTAAATAAGTCTATAACCACCAATGAAAAAGAATCAGTGATTTAAAAATCTCCCAATCAAAAAAAGTCCAAAGCATAATCTGATTGGCCTACTCTTTAATCAACTCCCCCTGAGGGGGGAGCAGCCTTACCAGGCCACAGAAGAGGATAATGCAGCCACTTTTGACGAGAATGATAGACTAAGATCAGAAAGAAGAGGAGAACCTCCCCTATCAGTGGACTTGGGGAGGGGCATGCATGCAGAAAGGGGAGGGAGAGTGGAATCGGGACGGGAGGAGGGAGGGGCTTATGGGGGGATACAAAATGAATAAAGTGTAATTAATAAAAAATAAAAAAAGTTAAAAAAAAAGTTCAAGGCCAGATGGTTCTAGCGCAGAATTCCACCAGACTTTTGAAAAAAACTCAATAGAAAAACTCCTCAAAATATTCCACAAAATAGAAACACAATGCACATTTCCAAACTAATTTTATGAGGTCACAGTCACCCTGAAACATAAAACAAAACACTCAACCAAGAAAGAAGATTTCAGACCAATGTAACTTATGAACATTGATGAAAAATACTCAATAAAATTTTCACAAACTCAATCCAAGAACACATCAAAAACATCATCCATCATGATCAAATAGGCTTCATCCCAGGAATGGTTCAACATATGAAAAACCATCAATGTAATTTATCATATAAACAAACTGAAAAAAAATGATAATTTCATTAGATGCTTAAATAGCCTTTTACAAAATCCAACACCCTTTCATAGTCAAAAGTCTTGAAGAGATCATGGGTACAAGACCACTAGCAAAACAGAGTAATGGAAATATAGAGCATGGCAGTAGCCAACATCAATTTAAATGGAGAGAAAACCAAAGCAGCGTTACTATAATCAGAAACAAGATAAGGCAGCCCACTCTCTCCATATTTTTTAACTATTTTTAAATTTTTTATTAATTACACTTTATTCATTCTGTATCCCCCCATAAGCCCCTTCCTCCTCCCCTCCCGATCCCACCCTCCCTTCCCTTTCTGCATGCATGCCCCTCCCCAAGTCCACTGATAGGGGAGGTTCTCCTCTCCTTTCTGATCTTAGTCTATCAGTTCTCGTCAAAAGTGGCTGCATTGTCCTCTTCTGTGGCCTGGTAGGGCTGCTCCATATTTTTTTTTTTAATACAGTACGTGAATTTTTAGTTAGAGCAGTAAACAAGTGAAGGAAATCAAGGGGATACAAATTGAAAAAGATGTCACAGTATAGCTATTTGCAGATGATACTATATGATACATAAGAAACCCAAAAGAACTAGCAGAGATAAACACCTGATAAACACCTTCAGCAATGTGAACAGATACCAAAATAGCTTTAAAATTTCAGTAGCTCTCCTTTATACAAGCAATAAATGGACTGAGAAAGAAATTAAGAAAACAACACCTTTCACAATAGCCATAAATAACATAAAATATGTTGGTGGAACTCTATCCAAGCAAGTAAAAGACCTTTATGACAATCACTTCATGGTTTTGAAGAAAATGAAGAAGATATCAGATGATTGAAATATGCCCCATGCTCATGGATCAATATGATTTATGTAGTAAAAATAGCCATCTTAACAAAATCAATTTACAGATTCAATGCTATCTCCACAAAATTCAAGCACAATTCTTTACAGACCTTGGAAGAACAATATTCAACTTCATATGAAAAAAAGCAAAAAAAAATTTACGATACCTGAAACAGTCCAGTACAATAAAAGAACTGGAAGTATCACCATCCCTGCTTTCAGGCTGTACTACAGAGCAACACAGAAATTTTAAAGAAAAAAAAAAAAAAAACACATGGTGATGGCATAAAAACAGACAGGTTGCTCAGTGGAATCAAAATGAAGACCAAGAAGTAAACCCACACACCTAAGGAAATTTTATTTTTGACAAACAAGCCAAAACTATACAATGGTAAAAGGAATGCATCTTCATCAAATGGTGCTGGACTAACTAGATGTCTGATTTAGAAGAATGCAGATAGATCCATATCTGTCATACTGCAACAAACCTCAAGTCCAAGTCAATCAAAGATGTCAGCATAAAACTGGATACACTAAATATGATAGAAGAAACTGGGGAATCTTGAATGAATGAATTAGCACAGGAGACAACTTCTTGAACAGAACGCCAACAGCTTAGGCACTAACATCAACAATTAATAAATGGGACTTCATGAATCTGAAAAGCTTCTGTAAGATGAAGGACACCATCAAAATGACATATAGGCAGATGGTAAAAGATTTTCAAGCGTACATCTGACAGAGGGCTGATAGCATATATATATATATGAAACCAGACATCAACAAATCAAATAACCCAATTAAAAATGTGTACTTGATCTAAACAGAGAATTCTAGTTAGAGAAATCTCTAATGGCCAAGAAGCACTTAAATAAATGTTCACCATCATTTGTAATCAGAAAAATGCAAATCAAAACGACTCTGACATTCCATGTTACACCCATCAGAATTGCTAAGATCCAAATTTCAAGTGACTTGAGCATCTTTTGGATATATGCCTAGGAGTGGTATAGCTGGATCTTGAGGAAGCACTAATCCTAATTGTCTGAGAAAGTGCCAGATTGATTTCCAAAGTGGTTGTACAAGTTTGCATTCCCACCAGCAATGGAGGAGGGTTCCCCTTTCTCCACAACCTCTCCAGCATGTGTTGTCACTTGAGTTTTTTATCTTAGCCATTCTGGTGGGTGTCCGGTCATTTTGATTTGCATCTCTCTGATGACTAAGGACGTTGAGCATTTCTTTAAGTGTTTCTCTGCCATTTTGTATTCCTCTACTGAGAATTCGCTGTTTAGCTCTGTACCCCATTTTTAAAATGGATTGCTTGATTGGCTGCTTTTTAACTTCTTTAGTTCTTTATATATTCTGGATATCAGCCCTCTGTCAGATATAGGATTGGTGAAGATCCTTTCCCAGTCTGTAGGCAGTCGTTTTGTTCTGATGACAGTATCCTTTGCTTTACAGGAGCTTTTCAGTTTCATGAGGTTCCATTTATTGATTGTTGTTCTTAGAGCCTGTACTGTTGGTGTTCTGTTCAGGAAGTTGTCTCCTGTGCCAATGAGTTCTAGGCTGTTCCCCACTTTTTCTTCTAACAGATTTAGAGTATCTGTTTTTATGTTGAGGTCTTTGATCCACTTGGACTTTAGTTTTATACAGGGTGATAAGTATGGATCTATTTTTCATTTTTCTGCATGTAGACAAAGGACATTTGCTCAACCATGTTTGTAGCAGCTTTATTTGTAATAGCCAGAACCTGGAAAGAACCCAGATGTCCCTCAGTTGAGGAATAGATACAGAAATCATGGTACTTTTACACAATGGAATGCTATTCAGCAATTAAAAACAAAGAAAATCATGAAATTTGCAGGCAAATGGTGGGACCTAGAAATGATCATCCTGAGTGGGGTATCCCAAAAGCAGAAAGACACACATGCTATATACTCACTTATATAGACCTATAAGATAGGATAAACATACTGATCTATACACCTAAAGAAGATAAACAAGAAAGAGGGGTGGGGCAAGATGGTGGTGCCGGGAGGACTCTCATTCTGAGGAGCAGCAAAGCAGGATTGGCACAGTGACCAGCAATCAGAACTCGCGGCCATAAAACACAAGGAATTGTGTTTCACAGGTGAGAGGATACCCCACGGTGGGGGATTCAATCAGCTTTAACTCACCCGGCTAAACCTTGGAAGAGATCCCGGTTCCGCCAGGCGCTTGGTCGCCAGCCCAGAGCTACACCCCAGCGTGATCTGGTCACGGTCCCAGACTGAACTGTGGGCCCACAACACCATAGACTGGATTTCCCAGTCGAGAGATAAACCCACGGAGCAGGGAAGACATCCCCTGGAAAAGACTCGGGTTCCACGGGTGCCCCAGGAGCCAGCCCGGACCCAGAGCCGGGACCCAGGCGTCTGCATGGAGCGCTGCCTAATACAGGCAGGAGCGCTGTGCTCTGCCGCCATTATTGAGTTCCCCTTGGGCACTGGGACACACAGCTGCATCCTCAGACCTACAAAAGCCAGAGACCCATTACAGCAGCCCTCAGATACTGTGCCAAGGATCAACCAGTTATCCCTGGCTAGACTGTCAAAACTGTGGGAATACCTGGTCCTTCAAGAGGGCTGCACCCACAGTGTCTGGACCAGAGTAGTGCCTGCAGCCGCCATCCCAGACAGGGACACACAGCTTCTGGTCCAGAGTGAGGCACCCAGCCTCCAGACCAGAGCAGCGCCCCTAGGCACCAACTCAACCTAGGTGCACATTCTCCAGGTCCAGAGCGGAGCAATCAGCCTCCGGCCCAGAGACTTGCTGAGTGCACCTCTCACTTTCCCGGACAGAACTGTGCGCCCCAGGATAACAGACTGAGTTTCCCTGTTGGAAGAAAACCCCACAGCTAGGGAATCAGCAGATTCTTCAAGAGGACTGTACCTGGAAATTTAGTGAGCAACAGCACACTAAATTTATAACAAGAAACCCAGCAATGGGGCAGCTGTCTTGAGAACTTCTATGGGTAAGAGGAGATCCCCCCCTGCCTAACATAGACCACAGCTACTACTCAGGGCTATAAACCTGAGGTGAGCAGTGGCAACTCCTGAGAAACACTGGCCATACAGTGACCATAACCAAAAAGCAGAGAAGGACTCCTTCAGGAAAAATCATCTTCCGGCCAAGGGGATACTCCCTACCTCAGGACTCCAGGAAGCACAGAAACTAACAGCCAACACCTAAATCAGCCCAATGGGTAGAGGTCAGCGTAAAAGCTCAACCAACAAAAGACAGAGCAATATGGCATCTCCAGAACCCAGCCATCCAGGGGCGAACAGCCCTGGACAATGCAGCATAATAGAAAATCAAGAAGATGACCTTACATCCATGCTGATGAAGAGGATAATAGAGGAAACAAATAAAATACGTAAAGAATTAGAGGAAGATAAAACCAAACAGATCATGGCTATCCGTAAAGAAATGGAGGAAGATAAAGACAAGCAGATTAAGGCCATCCGTGAAGAAATACGGGAAGATGCAGCCAAACAGCTTGTGGCCTTCAGAGAAGAAATAATTAAATCACTGAAAGAAATGAAAGAGACAGAGTTGAAGGAACTAAAAGAAAAAGAGGAAAATACAAGCAGACAGGTGAAGGAAGTAAACAAAACAACTCAAGACCTGAAGGTAGAACTAGAAAAATTAAAGAAAACACAAATGGAGGAAATAATGGAGAGGAAGAATTTAAGAAAGAAAACAGGAACTACAGAGGTAAGCATAACCAACAGAATACAAGAAATGGAAGAAAGAATCTCAGGTGTAGAAGATACAATGGAAGAAATCGACGTATCTGTCAAAGAAAATGTTAAATCCAAAAAATTCCTGACACAGACCGTCCAAGAAATCCAGGACAATATGAAAAGACAAAATCTAAGAATAATAGGAATAGAGGAAAAAGAAGACTCCCTTCTCCAAGGCCCAGAAAATATTTTCAACAAAATCATTGAAGAAAATTTCCCCAAGTTAAAGGAGAAGCCAATAAGGATACACGAGGCCTACAGAACACCCAACAAATTTGACCAGAAAAGAAAATCCTCCCGCCACATAATAACCAAAACAGTAAGTATACAGAACAAAGAAAAAATACTAAAAGCTGCAAGGGAAAAAGGCCAAGTAACATATAACGGCAAACCCATTAGAATTACACCTGACTTTTCAACAGAAACTATGAAAGCCAGAAGGGCCTGGACAGATATCATGCAGACCCTAAGAGAACACAGATGTCAACCCAGGCTACTATACCCTGCAACTCTCAGTCCTCATAGACGGAGAAAACAAGATATTCAATGACAAAAACAAATTTCAACAATACCTACACACAAATCCAGCATTACAGAAGACACTGGAAGGGAAAATACAACCCAAGAAAATTAGCTTCTGTCAAGAAAACACAGGAAATAATTAACCTCACTACAGCAAAACAAAAAGCAACCAAGCACACAACCTTATGAACACAGCCAACATCAAAATCAAAGGATCTAACAGCCACTGGGCATTAATCTCTCTCAACATCAATGGACTCAACTCTCCAGTAAAAAGACACAGATTAACAGAATGGATACGTAAACAAAACCCAGCAATCTGTTGCATACAAGAAACACACCTAAGACACAAAGATAGACATTACCTGAGGGTAAAAGGTTGGAAGACGACTTTCCAAGCAAATGGACCCAAGAAACAAGCAGGAGTAGCCATTCTAATATCTGATAAAATAGACTTTCAACCAAAATTAATAAAAAGAGATGAGGAAGGACACTTCATACTCATCAAGGGAAAATTCCACCAGGAAGACATCACAATCTTGAACATCTATGCCCCAAATACAAGAGCACCCACATTTGTAAAAGAAACATTGATAAAATTTAAACCACATATAGATCCCCACACATTAATAGTGGGAGACTTCAGCACCCCACTCTCAACAAAGGACAGGTCAACAAAACAGAAATTAAACAAAGAAACAATATCTCTGACAGAGGTCATGAATCAAATGGACCTAACAGACATTTACAGAACTTTACACCCAAACACAAAAGAATTTACCTTCTTCTCAGCACCTCATGGAACCTTCTCCAAAATAGACCATATAGTTGGTCACAAAGCAAGCCTCAACAGATACAAGAAGACTGAAATAATCCCTTGTATCCTGTCTGATCACCATGGAATAAAGCTGGACTTCAACAACAGAAATAGCAAAAATCCTACACACACATGGAAACTGAACAACTTGTTACTAAATGACAGCTGGGTCAGGGAAGAAATAAACAAAGAAATTAAAGCCTTTCTAGAACTCAATGAAAATGAAGACACAACATACCCAAACTTGTGGGACACAATGAAAGCAGTGCTAAGAGGAAAGTCTCTGTCGGACATCCTGGGCCCAGAAGTTTTGGCTCTGTTGGTTTTCTTGTGGAGCTCCTGTCCCCTCCAGTTTTTTTTAACTCCCTCTTGTAGCCCATGGCAGTTCAGCATCCAAGTGGATTCCATTGTAATAGGAACAGGGACTGTCTCTGACATGAACTGATTGGCCTGCTCTTTAATTACCTCCCCCTGAGGGGGAAGCAGCATTACCAGGCCACAGAAGAAGACAACGCAGCCACTCCTGATGAGACCTAATTGACTAGGATCAGAAGGAGGGAAAAGAAGACCTTCCTTATCAGTGGACTTGGGGAGGGGCATGCATGCAGAGGGTGGAGGAAGGAAGGGATTGGGGCAGGAGGAGGGAGGGAACCACAGGGAAGATGCAAAATGAATAAAGTGTAATTAATAAAGAAAAAAATTACATGCAAAAAAATAAAAAAAAGATTTCCTGCACTCTGCCCAAAGTTTGGCTCTGAGTCTCAGCATCTACTTCGACACCCTGATGGGTAGAGTCTTTCAGAGGCCCTTTGTGGAAGACTCCTGTCCTGTTCCCTGTCTTCTCCTACTTCTGATGTCTATCCTATTTGCTCTTCTGAATGAGGATTAAGCATATTCCCTAGAGTCCTTCTTGTTTAGCTTCTTTATGACTATAGATTTTAGTATGTTTAAATGATATTATATGGCTATATAATATCCACTTATAAGAGTATATACCATGTGTGTCATTCTGCTTCTGGGTTACCTCATACAGGATGGTCTTTTCTAGTTCCCACTATCTGACTGCAAATTTTATTATGTCCTTGTTTTTAATTGCTGAGTAACATTCCATTGTGTAAATGAACCACAATTTCTGTATCCATTCTTTGGTTGAGGGACATCTGAGTTGTTTTCAGATTCTGACTATTATGAAAAAAGCTGCTATGAGCATAGTTGACTAAATGTCCTTGTTGTATGGTTGAACACCTTTTGGATATATGCCCAAGAGGGGCAGAGCTGGATCCTGAGGTAGCATTATTCCTAATGTTCTGAGAAAGCGCCAGATTGATTTCTAAAGTGGTTGTACAAGTTTACATTCCCAACAGTAGTGAAGGAGGATTCCCCTTTCTCCATAACCTCTCCAACTTTTGTTGTCCCCTGTGTTTTGATCCTAGCCATTCTGATGGGTATAAGGGGAAATCACCTGGAGTTTATATATGCATTTCCTGGATGACTAAGGACCTTGAGCATTTCTTTTATTTATTTGTTTGTTTTTAAATTCATTACAGTTTATTCATTTTGTCTCCCAGGTGTAGCCTCCTCCTTTATTCCCTCCCAGTCCCACCTTCCTTCCCTCATCTCCTTCCTGTGCCCCTCTCCAAATCCAATGACAGGGCAAGTCCTCCTCCCCCTCCATCTGACCCTAGCCTATCAGCTCACATCAAGACTGGCTGCATTATCTTCTTCTGTGACCTGGTAAGGCTGCTACCCGATCAGGGGGAGGTGATCAAAGAGCAGGCCAATCAGTTCATGTCAGAGACAGTCCCTGTTCCTCTTACTAGGCACACCTTTGGAGACTGAGCTGCCATGGGCTATATCTGTGCAGGGGTTCTAGGTTGTCTCCATGAATAATCCTTGGACGGAGTATCAGCCTCACAAAAGTCCCCAGGGCCCAGTTTCTTAGTTCTGTTGCTCTCCTTGTGGAGCTCCTGTCCCCTCCAGGTCTTTCTATCACCCCGTTCTTTAATAAGATTCCTTGCACTCTGCGCAAAGTTTGGCTTTGAATCTCAGCATCTGCTTTAATACCCTAAAGGGTAGAATCTTTCAGAGGCCATCTGTGGTAGGCTCCTGTCCTGTTCCCTGTTTTCTCCCTCTTCCGATGTCCATCCCATTTGCCTTTCTGAATGAGAATTGATTATCTTACCCAAGGTCATCATTCTTGCTTAGCTTATTTGATTTTAGAATGTTTGTCCTATATTATATGTCTAATATCCACTTGTAAGTGATTATATACCATGTGTGTCTTTCTGCTTCTGGGATACCTCACTCAGGGTGATCTTTTCTACATCCCACCACTTGCTCTCAAATTTCATGATTTCCTTGTTTGTAATTCCTGAGTAGTATTCCATTGTGTAAATGTACCACAATTTCTGAATCCATTCCTCTGTTGAGGGGCATCTGGGCTGTTTCCATGTTCTGGCTATTATGAATAAAGCTGCCATGAACATGGTTGAGCATATGTCCTTGTTGTGTACTTGAGCATCTTTTGGATATATGCCTAGGAGTGGTATAGCTGGATCTTGAGAAAGTGCTATTCCTAATTGTCCAAGAAAGCACCAGGTTGATTTCCAAAGTGGTTGTACACATTTACATTCCCACCAGCAATGGAGTAGTGTTCTCTTCCATTCAGTATTCCTCTGTTGAGAATTCTCCGTTTAGCTCTGTACCCCATTTTTTAATTGGATTACTGGGTTTCTTGGTGTTTAACTTCTTGAGTTCTTTATATATTCTGCATATTAGCCCTCTGTCAGATATAGGGTTGGTGAAGATTCTTTCCCAGTCTACAGGCTATCATTTTGTTCTGATGACAGTGTCCTTTGTTTTACAGAAGCTTTTCAGTTTCACGAGGTCCCATTTATTGATTGTTGATCTTAGAGCCTGTGCTGTTGTCGTTCTGTTCAGGAAGTTGTCTCCCCATATTTTCTTCTAACAGGTTTAGAGTGTTTGGTTTTATGTTGAGGTCTTTGATCCACTTGGACTTTAGTTTTGTGCAGGGTGATAAATAAGAATTTGTTTGCATTTTTCTACATGTTGACATCCCGTTAGTTCAGCACCATTTGTTGAAGATGCTACCTATTTTCAATTGTATGGTTTTGGGTTCTTTTTCAAATATCAAGTGTCTGTAGGTGTGTGGGTTGTTTGTTTTTTTTTCTGGATATTCAATTCAATTCCATTTATCTACCAGTCTGTTTCTATGCCAGTACCATCCAGTTTTTATTACCATTGCTCTATATTACAGCTTGAGTTCAGCGATAGAGATATCTCCAGAAGATTTTTATTGTACATAGTTGTTTTAGCTTTTCTGGGATTTTTGTTTTTCCATATGAAATTGAGAATTGTTCTTTCAAAGTCTGTAAGGAATTGTTTTGGTATTTTGATGGAAATGGCATTGAATCTGTAGATTTCTTTAGTAGGATGACCATTTTCAGGATGTTAATCCTACTGATCCATGAGTATAGAAGATCTTTCTATCCTCTGATTTCTTCTTCATTTTCTTTCTTCAGAGACTTGAAGATTTTTTCAAACAGGTCTTTCACTTGCTTGGTTAGAGTAACATCAAGGTAATTTATGTTATTTGTGTCTATTGTGAAAGGTGTTTTTTCCCTAATTTCTTTGTCAGCCCTTTTGTCTTTTGTATACAGGAGGGCTACTGATTTTATTTTTTTAATTAATTTTGTATCTAGCCACTTTGCTGAAGATGTTTATCAGCTGAAGGAGTCCTCAGGTAGAATTTTGGGGGTCATTCATGTATACTATTTTATCATCTGCGAATAGTGATACTTTGACTTCTTTTCTGATTTGTATCTCCTTGATCTTTTTGTTTGCCTTATTGCTCTAGCTAGGACTATCTAGCTAAGCCCTATCTTGGAGAGATAAGGACAGATAGGGAGAGAGGCTTGCCTTGTCTTTGATTTCAGTAGGATTGATTTAAGTTTTTCTACATTTAGTTTGATGTAGGCTATAGCCTTGCTTTATATTGCCTTTACTATTTTTAGGTATGTGCTTTGTATCCCTGATTTGTCCAAAACTTTAAATATGAATGGGTGTTGGATTTTTTTCAAATGCTGTTTGGAATCTAAGGAGATGATCATGTGGATTTTTTATTTCTGTGTTTTTTATGTGATGAATTACATTGATGGAGTTCAATATATGGAACCTTTCCTGCATGCCTGGGATGAAGCCTACCTAGTTGTGGTGGATCATATCTTCGATGTGTTCTTGGATTTGGTTTGTGAGTATTTTATTAAGTATTTTTGTTTCAATTTCATAAGCAAGATTTATCTGATGTTTTCTTTGTTGGGTCTTTGTGTGGTGCAGGTACCAAGGTGACTGAGGTCTCATAGAGTAAGGTTGATAATGTTCCTTCTGTTTCTATTTTGTGTAATAGTTTAAAGAGTATTGGTATTAGCTCTTCTTTGAATGTCTGGTAGAATTCTGCCTGTAAACTATCTGGCCTTGGGCTTTTATTTGGGTGGGGGGGAAATTTGATGACAGCTTCTATTTCCTTAGGTGATATAGGACTACTTAACTTATTTATCTGATATTGATTCAGCTTTGGTAAATGGAATCTATTGAGAAAATTGTCCATTTAATTTACATTTTCAAATTTTGTTGCATATAGGCTTTTGAGGTAGGACCAAATTATTCTTTGTATTTCCTCAGTGTCTGTTTTTATGTCCCCCTTTTCAAGATTTTTGTTTCAGTTGCAATAGAGTATATCTTGATTTTTGGAGATTATGGTAAAGCCATCATGTCCTGGGTTTTGTTGCCTGTATTTTATGCTGACCTCTAGTCATCTGATTGTCTTTAGCCTTGACTAGTTGTTCCTGGTTCCTGTACGGTAGACTGGGTCCACATATCTCTGGAATCTGGGGTAGTCTTTGTTTGATTCACTCTCTGCCTAGCTCACTGTTTGTGACCCAGGTATGCCAGATAACTGGGGTACAGGTGGAAAAATCTTCAAGCCTAGAGTTGCTCCAATACCCCACAGGCTTCCTTGAGGTGGCAGACAATGGGATTTGGATCCCAGGCCTGGCTCAGCTTTGTTGAGTTCACTGGCTGTGCTGGGGACTCATTTATGACCCAGATGGGCCAAGCTGCTGGGGAGAAGCAAGCAGAAAGATCTCTGAGCCTAGAGCTGCTCCAATGCCCCACTGGCTTCCTTGAGATGGCACACAATAGGACTTGAGTCCAGTGCCTAACTCAGCTCCACTGTGTTCTCTCTGTGTGCTATGCTGGCTAATTCTGACCCTGATGAGCCATACAGCTGGGGAGCACACAGAATGGAGCCATGGTGCCCCTACAGTACTGGAAGTTATACACTCCACAAGATGGGGAGATTGAGTGCCACTAGACACTGTGACCAGTAAGGTGTCCACAAGACAGTGAGAGTGGGTACCCAGGTTTGGAGCCTTACCCTCAGTACAGGAAGGTATTCACTCCTTGGGCAGTGAGAGTGAGCACCCAATGTACAGCCCACCAGCTGCCAGTACCAGGAAGGTATCCACAGATGGTGAGCTTGGGTGGGTGGCCTAAGGCTGTGGAGTTGGAGTCATGAGCCACCAGTCTCAGGAAGGTGTCCACAGATGGTGAGCTTGGACTGGTGGCCTAGGGCTGAGGCAGTGCTGGTAGGGAACTCTGGAATTTTTCCCAGTATTAACTGGATGGCCTGAAGATGGAACTTCATTTATCCCTATGGATTCTTCTCTCACCTGAGAAACACTGACATTGGGGTTTGGGAGTCCACATTTCTACCTGCCAGATACCCTACACCGTTGGCACTTCCATCTTGGCTCTCTCCCATATATATAATATTATATATATATATATATGAAATTTATTGTAATTAAGTTATACACCTTAATTATTTTTAAATATAATTATATATAATGTATATATACCTTAATTATATTTACATATATAATTATATATAATGTATGTAAATATATATAATGAAAATTTGTTGGAATGGTTTACAGGCTAAAGTCCAACTAATCCAACAATGTCTAGTTGTTATCAGAAATATCCATGAACTACTAATTGCTCAGTCCCATGATTTTGGATGTCAAAGCTGGTTTTCTGTATATTGGAATCCTGAAGGTGTAGGCTTGAATAGCATTGAAGGAATGGATGCATATTAGTAAGGCAAGGACAAACAGTCAAATAGCAAAACCTTCCTTCTTCCATTGGCCAGAAGAAGCTATTACCCAAAACAATGGTGTGTATTACCACCTCAAAATTTAGATCAAAAGCCTGTGTCTTCATGCCTTAAGATCTAAGACCAAAGGCATGTTATCTTTCTGCCCCAAGATTAGAATCACAGGGGTGCCCTCTAGCCTTCTATAAATGTATCTTTTATTCACCAGTTGTAAATGTCTTCTCAGAGGATTACTGATGAATAAGCTCACCTTTTCTAGGTTTTTGGTTTTTTTTTTCCTGAACTCTAGATGGCTGGTTCAACTCAGCTGTTCTGGTTCCAAACTCCTCTCCAAGCTGACTTATTCAGTCCGGCTTTTCTCAGTTTCTGACTGAATTTCTCTGTTTGGCCTCAAACTACCTCTGGCAAACTGTTCTAATCTTCTGACTCCTTCTCATTCTCTGTCTTCACCTGTGTCTAGCTTGCTTTCTCTGCAATATGTCTTTGTAAAATTGTCCTGGTAAAAATTGCCTCCAAACTCCATGAACTGAACTGCCACAATCTCAACTCCACTGCACTGCCTTTCAACTCCACTGACACCCCACTGTTTGACTCTCCCCCTCTCTCCCTATGCTGGTCTTAAATATATTCTCCCTTCTATGCTGGTCTCCTAATAGGTGGGCGTGTCCCATCTCTGACTCGTTTTTGTCAAATCTTTATCTGATTTGTCACTTTGTCTGTCCCTCAATCAGATGTTGCTTTCAAACACAGCTGCTACTCCTTCTACAAATTAATCTTACTTTAAAAATGCGTACCAAGGGCATACCTATATTCCATCTAGAGGGATTAAAGTGTGTGGTGTGTCTGCATTCCTGCAAGCTGACACAGACTTATACATCTAGATGTGATCCCTTGCCAGCGCAGCTATGTTGCTGAATGAAAATTCCTCTATAGCCTTACATTTATGAACTGAAGTTCATTGCATGTATTCAAGTTGATAACCAAGGATAGCCATTAAATTGTTTAAATTTAGTTTTATCATAGAATATCATTTTTAAAAAATTCTATCATAATTAAAGTTTTGCTGAACATCTGGGTTGCCATCTACAGAATCTTTGTGACTATAGAATATCAATTCAAGCATTTTTGTGTTTTAGTGTCTCCACTGAGAAATTATGTGGAAGTGTAATAAGTATGTATTTATATATTAGTTGGTCTTTTTCCTGTAAACTTGTAATATTAATTCTTTGTTTAGTTGCATTTAGTTTTTAAGTTATTACTTGCCCAGAGAATTTTCATTTCTAGTCCAGTCTCTGTAAGCTTCTATTATCTTTATAGGTATCTGCATTTTTAGGTTGGAAATTTTTCTTCTATAATTTTTTCATTATTTTTATTTTCTTTTTTAATTTATTTTACATTCAAAGGGTGCCTCCTCCCTCCTCTCCTTCCAGTCTCCCTTTCCCCTCTCCCTTTTGCCCCAGAAAATGAGAGCCCACTTCTCCCCATATCAGTCTTTCTCAGCACATCAAGTCACATCAGACTGAGTGTATCTTCATTCCCTGAGGCCAGGCAAGGCAGGCCCGCCAGGAGGAATTTATCCAAAAGCAGGCAATAGAGTTCATGTTAGAAACAGTTACCACTTCCACTTGCCAGGTAACCTATATGAAGACCAAGCAGCCCATCGACTACATGTGTGCAAAGGGCCTAGGTACAGATTGTGCATGTTCCTTAGTTGATATCTCAGTCTCTGAAACCCCCCATGGGGCTGGGTTAGTTGTCTCTGTCTGTCTTCTTATGAGGTTCCTGTCCCCTCCAGGTCCTTCCATCTTTCCCCCAGCACTTCCATAGGACCCTTACAGCTCCACTCTATGCTTGGTTGCAAGTCCCAGTATCTGTCCCTATCTGCTGCTGGCTGTAGACTCACAGACTACAGTCAAGTTAGGCTCCTGTCTACAACCATAGCAGAGTATCATTATTAGTTCAGGGTTGGTTCTCTACTGTAGGGTGGGTCTTAGGTTGGTTCAATTATTGTTTGGATTTTCCCTCATTATCACTGCACTTCTTGTCATCAGGGTACTTTTTGAATCACATGTTTTGTCAGTGGGTTGTTGTTCCCCTCCTTCCAGTAGTCCTACCTGGCTAGGAGGTGGTCACTTCAGTCTTCATGTCTCTCCCTTTTTGAGTCTCAGCTAATATCACACCAATCTGCTCCAAGGAGCCTACCGTATCACAGGCCTCCAGCTTGACAAAGAGCTGTCTCCTTCTATTTCCCTTATTGTTCCTAGCCTTCTCACCTCCCCCCATTCTCCTTACATCTGATTCCCACTCTTGTTACCTTCCCTATTCCATCTCCTGCCCAGTTCCCCCTCTTCATCCACTTCTGCTGTCTGTTTTATTTCCCCTTCTTAGTGACATTCCAGCACCTTCTCTTGGGCCCTCCTTGTTACTTAGCATCTTAGTGTCTGTGGATTGTAGTATGGTTATCCTGTACTATAGGCCTAATCCCCACTTATAAGTGAGTACATACCATGTGGGTCTTTCTGGGTCTGAGTTACCACAATTAGAATTATCTTTTCTAGTTCCATCCATTTGCCTGGAAATCACATGATTTTGTTTTGTCTTGTTTTTAATAGATGAGTACTATTCCATTGTGTAAATTTCTGTACACAATTTCTGTATCCACTCTTTGGTTAAGGGACATCTAGATTGTTTTCTCTTTTATAATTTTTGTTGAAAATATTTTTGTCCCTTTGACCTGAATTCCATCCTTCCTCTATTCCTATTATTCCTGGATGTGGTCTGTTCATAATGATCCAGATTTTTTGAATATTTTGTGAGAGAATTTTTTAATTACCATTTTCTTTGACCAGTGTACCCATTTCTCCTATTGGGTTTTTAGTGCCTAAGATTTTTCTCCTCTGTCTTTGGTACTCTGTTGGTGAAGCTTATCTCTATGGTTCCTGTTTGAGGTGTTCATTTTTCATGTCCAGATTTGCTTCAGCTTCAGGTTTTTGATTCTATGTCTACACTTAGATCTTGACCTGCTTAATTCATTTTTCTCACTCTTTGTTAATATTTTTATAGATTCTTATAATGCATTTATTTATTACCTTCTTAAATATCTCTCTCATATTCATAAATATGAATTAAGTTCTTTTTCTTGTGGGTAAGCTATGTTGGAATACTTAGGGCCTGCTGTCAGTGGATGTTTTGTTCCTTGGCTTCTGGTACTCTCTTTGGTCCTTAGGAGATTGTGGCAGCTATTTTTTTGCTTTGTAGGAAATTATTCTGGGATACTATACATTAGGCCAGCTGGGTGTTTGAAGGAGAATGTAATATTGGACATATGGAGCTTAGACTTACGAATGTTGTTGAGGTGATTCAGAGTTGAAGGGTTCCAAAGTGTGAGGAAAAAAAGAGTGTTATACCAGAATCTTATTATTATCCCGCTAATGGTTTGAAGGGATGGGAGAAAGCAAAATGTCTGCTATAGAGCTGGGAATGAGACTGGGGGATTGCATTTGGAGGAGCAGAGGGAGAAGCATATATGACTTTACCTTATATGCTTTTCTGGTCATAATAGCCTGTGGCTTCTCAGAGAGTGCTTGATGGAGTTAAGGGCTGAGGAAGAGCAGTGAGTGCAAAGGAAGAAAATTTGTAGTGAAAACTATGTGCGACCCACTGAAGATGGAACAAGTGGAGCAGGTAAGCTGTAGGAGAAAATATGCAAATATCAGCACTCAACCAACCTGATTCCCTGGCAGATGTTTATTAAAAGCTTTTGATAGTATGCAAATCAGAACAGCTTTGCAATTTCATCTTACCCCAGTCCAAATGCAGAAGATCAGTAAAAGAACCAACAACAAATTCTGGAGAGGTTGTGGAATAAAAGGAATATTCATTTCCTGCTTATAAAATTGCAAAGGGCTGTAGCTTTTTTGAAAATGAATGTGGATAATTCCCAAAAACCTGAAATTAGATATACTACATGACTCAATTGTGTTACTTCTTGGTATATGTCTAAAGAGTCACCATTTTACTTCATAGACTTGCTCAGTTATGTTCACAAGTGCTGTATTCAGAAGAGCTACGAAATGAAAACAACATAAATGTATATCAACTGATGAACTGATAAAGAACTTTCTGACTTCTCTCCAATATCCCCTTCAACATGATGTCCTCTGGCTTTCTAACAATAGTGTATAGGACTGAAAAGTACTATTTTTCAGTATTAGTGTAACCAGGGAATAAACATTTCAGCATATTGGCCTTTAAGAGACACAAATTCAAAGCAGAATAATTACTTAGCATATATTCTATGCATCAGCCATTGTATAAGAAAACACAGAAAGGCTGGCGACATTGCTCGAATGTTAGGAATAGTTGGTTCTCTTCCAGAAACCTAAGTTCTTAGCACCCACATCAGGTGGCTTGCAACTGTATGTAACTCCAGATGCCTGGAATCCACTACCTCTGGACTCTGTGGTCACCTGGATTCATGGGCTCGTAACATTCACATCTACACATAATCAAAAATAATGGAAATAGATCTTTAAAATAGAAAACACAGGAGAGATATGTGAAAAAAATCACATATTAAAAAATATAGACGCTTATAACAATTCATAATGAAAACAATCTAACTGTTAAGGATTTTTACTTTGTAAAAATACCTTCTTGTAATTATGTTAACATGGAATCCATAAATAAAAATACAGTTAAGTATTTTTTATCATGATTATAATATATAAACAGCTATGCTTTGTAAGTTATTTTAATTTTGCATATTTAGCAAACACAATGTAGTGTCAATTCATGTTTAACTACAATAATAAAATTCTGTCATGCCTCTGGTTTTCTAAACATTAAAATTTTGAATATAAATGAATAGTATATGTTTATGGAATGATATGTAGTTTTTCAAAGTTTGCACATATTATACACTGGCCTAATTATAGGAGTTATCATTTTATGAATTTTATATTAGTTTCAGAGCTTATCAATTAGCAGACAACAGATACAAAATAGTTTATTATAAATGCTGGTTGCCAAACTTTACTCAAGCTCTCTAAACTTTAATACTTGATGAAAATACTATAACGGTAAAATATAAAACTTGGTAAAAACATAAAACTCCTTAAATTTGAACAAATACACATCACTGTTCTCTGTCAGCTGTGGCTGCTTTTAGACTACAGTAGTGTTGTTAAATAGTGTCAATAATATATGATTCACAAAGCTAAAAATATCAACTTTCTGGCCTTTAAAAATAAAGGCTCAGTCTTCTATTAGAGTATGAAGTACAATTTGTTTAGCATGATTAAGGACAAGTTCATTTAGAACTAATAACTGTCATTTTGAGAGATAACTGAATAAGCACCAAAATATAATAATTGAGGTGCACAGATGCTGCTGGACTGAAATTAAGATGAACAATTATACATCAGTATCAACTGTTAGGACCAACGCACCAATGTTTGGAAACGTAGGAATGTTGGGAAACGTGCACCTGTGCGCCTGTGGAGGTTACACGTGGGTTCACAAATCACACCACGAGATCGGTTCCACGTGGGAGGTTTATTAGGGGAAGGGGGGTTGCAGAGAGAGAGAGAGAGTAAGAGTAAGAGAGTAAGAGAGAGAGAGAGAGAGGGAGGGCTCCAGTTCTCTTATAGGGTGACCCAGGGCATGCACAGGTAATTCCAGGTGGTCAGGGTGTCTTCACAAATGCCTGATAACGGGTTTGTTAGGTCCCTTGGGGCTGGCCGTAGAAGTGCCTGCTTACTGATCCCAACATCAACAATGGTCAGATGTTTGGATAAAGGATCAGGGAGTTTAGCTGCTTTTGGGGAGCTTGAGTTTCAGGTGGGGGTAATTCATCTGTGAAATGAAATGCCCTGTAAACTATAAGTAAATGTGTTCAGTGCCACACTGTAACAGATAAGATGACCAGATATTTTCTTGCATGTAATTTATCATTCTTTGACATACTAATTTTAAAATCCATGCTGATTGTAAATTTAAAAAACATTACATATGTATTGACTTTTCCTTTTTCTTTTTTATTTTTAAAATTTACTTATTTATTCACTTTACATCCTAAACTGGAGCCCCTCTCCTCACTCCCAGTTCCCTCTTCCATGCCTCCCCCAATCTCCCCTTTCCTTCTTTTCAGAGAAGGGACAGATCCCCCATGGATACCAACCCACCCTGGCATATTAAGTCACTGCAGGACTAGGTTCATCCTTTCCTACTGAGACCAGACAAGGAAGCCCAGTTAGAGAGAAATGGAGGCATCGGTTTCATAAAGGGTTCCCACTTCAGTTGTTGGGGGACCCACATGAAGACCAAGCTGCACATCTGTTATTTGTGTTCAGGCGGCCTAGTACCTACACATGCTTGTTTTTTGGTTGGTGGTTTAGTGTCTGTGAGCACCCATGGGACCAGGTTAGTTGACACTATAGGTCTTCTTGTGGAGTTCTTGACCCCTCCAGCTCCATCAGTCATTCTCCAAACCCTTCCATAGGACTCCCTGACTCTGTCTAATATTTGACTGTGGATCTCTGCATCAGCTGAAGGGTGAAGACTCTCAAAGGAGTAATTAGCATAGCAGAGTAACATTAATAGTGTTAGGAATTATTCTCTCTCATGCAATGGGGTCTCAAGTAGGGTTAGTCTTTGGTTGGTCATTCCCTCAAACCTTCCTCCATCTTTGTCCCTCTACATCTTGTAGGCCAGACAAATATTTGGTCAAAGGTTTTGTGGATGGTTTGGTGTCCTTATCCCTCCATTGGACATCTTGCCTGGCTTCAGGAGGTGGCCACTTCAGGCTCCGTATTTCACACTGCTGAGTCTCGGGTAGGGTGACCTGCTTAGATTACCTGGGGCATCCACCTCCAATGCCCCTTTTAGTTCATCTTGGAAGTGAGATTCCTGCATCCTTGCTTGGGCCCTCCTTGTAACTTAGCTTCTTGGGGGTCTCAGGATTGTAGCATAGTTACTTGTACTTTATGGCTAATATACACTTTAAGTGAGTACATAATATGCATGTCATTACCTCACTCAGGATTTAGTTTCTAGTTCCATCTACTTTCCTGAAAATTTGATGGTGTCCTTGTTTTTAGTAGCTTAGTATTATTCCATTGTGTAATTAACAATGTTTTCTTTATCTGTTCTTTGGTTGAGAGACATCTGAGTTGTTTCCAGTTTCTGGTTATTACAAAAAAAAAAAAACTGCTATGAACATAGTTGAGCAAGTCTCCTTGTTGTATGGTGAAACAGCTTTTGGAGATATACTCAGGAGTGGTATAGCTAGGTTCTGATGTAGGATTATTCTCAATTTTCTGAGAAACTACCAGACCGATTTATTCTTCTTTATTGTTTGTGAGCCTTAGCTCATATTCTTGCTTGTATAAGTTAAGCCTTCTTCTGTAAACATTCACACAGTAAGAGACATTCTTCTATAACCAGTTAGTCATCAATCAATGAAGTACCCTGTGGTTTTGCGGAGTGGACCCAGGGACTCTGATGCAAGTCATGTTATTTAATGAGTTATATCCTTAGTAATGATGGCTGATTCTTTCCCAAGATTCTATTTTTAATATGATTTCAAATGTTCATCTTGACTTGACAATTTTTCACGTATCTAAAGAAAATAGCAAATGATGTTTGCCAGAGGAACAAAAATGTCTGAGTGAGAATAATTTATAGAAGTAATTGTCGTTTTTGGCTTTAGTTTTACTTTTAATGACCATATTTGTATTTTTCTTATCACTTGCTGTTGGTCTGTTCATTTTTATCATCACTAGAGTAAGGAAGAGACTATGGATCTTTGCCAATTGTCTTGTTGTGTGATGGCTGGTAAAAAAATAATTTGCATCCTCAAATTTTCTTATACTAAACCCATTGCTTATTTCCATGTCTGACATCTCCACTTACATTTTAAAAATTCATGTTCTGTAGCTTACTTATTAACATGATATTTTGGAGTCCAAATATCAATATGATACTTCACTAGCCAGACCTCATACCTTGGATACCTTGGTTTACCATAAGTGATATCATGATGTAGAAGTAGACAGATAAATGGTGAAAATAAATTCACAGAAGAAGGAGAGGCAGACAATAGATGCCAATTACAGAAGACTTCTCAATGATCACATATTTTCAATCTTCTCACACTGAGAAGGAAAACTCTTCCACACAAATCTTTGAAGGCCAATGGCATCTAATCATAGAACTCTTGCTGGATGACAGAAAGACTATTATTTTGAGATTTATGTGTGTATATAAAAATAACATATATCATAAATCACACATGTAGTTACACTATACACACATCTTAAGTTGTGATTATATTTAAACAAGCAACTAAGAATATTATATATGCACAAAATTGTGATCTATATTTCATGAAAATATGAAGTAAATTAAATAAATTGTAACAACACATCTTTTTTCAGTTGTATAATTTCAATGGTATATCTTTTATGTAATTTCAGAGCTTTTACAGCATATGTATAACCTGAATCTTACTTATATATTCTGTGCTATTCTCAGTAGATTTCAGAAATTCCAACAATCTCAGAATACGTTATTAAATAGCTGAATTTCTGGGTCCTTTCTGAGTCATCTTGCAATGTTCAGTATTCCCTCTTGTAACTTGTAAGCGGCATTTCTTTAACAAAATTTCTTAAATAAATCATGAGTTTATAATCATTCCTTTTCCACATGGAGGTTTCATTATTCTTCAGGAGCAAAACCTACTTTGAACAATATTATGTGGAATATTTCCCCCTCCCATTATATATCTTTAATTTTTATTTAGCATTCAACAATAATCAATAATCATCTTTCCACCATATGATGGTTTGACTAGGTTGGATCCCCATAGACTCATGTGTTTGAAAGCATGCCTTATGTGAAGTGGCACTATTAGTGGCACCTTTTTGAAGTAAGTGTGGCCTTTTTGGAAGAAGTGTGTCACTGTGAAGCCTGGCTTTAAGGTCTCCTCTGCCTAGTGTGGAAAGAGAGTCTCTTCCTAGCTGCCTTCAGAAGACAGTCTTTTCTGCTTGCTTTGGGATCAAGATGTGGAATTCTCTTCCGCTCCAGCACCAAGTCTGACTATACGCTTCCATGCTTCCAACCAAGATGATAATACACTAAAGCTCTGCAACTGTAAGCCATCCCAATGATATGTTTTTCTTATAAAAGTTGCCAAGGTCATGGTGTCTTTACACATCAATGGAAACCTTACTAAAACACACCATTTCTTATATTTTTGGTTCTGCACTTAACCTTTAATGAAAAACAGATGCTAAAATAGCCAAACATTGGGCAGAGCACAGGGAGCCTTGTGGAAGAATGGGGACAAGAATAGGACCCAGATGGCAAAGGAATTCCACAAGAAGACCAACAGAGCCAACTAACCTGGGCCCAAGGGTCTTACAGAGACTGATGCACCAACAAAGGACCATGCATGGACTTGACCTAGGCCCCCTATACATAGATAGCTGATGGGTAGCTTGGCATTCATGTAAGTGCCCTAGAAAATGGAGAGGGAGATGTTTCTAACATGGACTCTGTAATCTGCTTTTTGAACACTTCCCCCTGGCGGGACTGCCTAGCCAGGCCACAGGGAAAGAAGATATGCTCAGTCCTGACATGACTTGACGTGTGGGCTGGTGAGTAAGGGACTCTCCTTTTCTGAGGAGTAGGGGAGGGAAGCTAAAAGAAATATGGAGGGAGTTTGAGACTAGGAGGAAAAGAAGGAGGGCCTGAAATCAGGATGTAAAGTGAATATATGAAGAAATAAATAGAAAAAAGGCACAAAATTTCCAGAAATAGATTCAATTAATTTTGATAAATTCTTTACTTTGATTAAAAAAATAACTTACAATCTCTCCAGTAATTATTCATACAGATTCCTATAAATTAACTGACAAAATGTGAGTAAACAAAAACAAAAAACATAAAACCAGAATAGAATATAATGTTCTTAAATTTACTAAACAAACACAGCATTAAAGTAAAAATGTTCTTTAAAACTTTAATTGTATATGGAAACAAATAGCATATTGAAATGTATTATTTGTAGGTTAGAGCACTGAGGTGTTATTATTGGGCTTTGTTCTAGTATTGTGTATATGGTTTGAATTTTAAGGAGGTGTCAGGGATGATTTGTACTATTGAACTTTTGTAAAAAGTTTCTATCTGGTCTTAAAAAATAATATAGTACTTGGGAAGAAAGATGCAGCCTAGGAGGCCTGCACTAGAGGCCAAGATGGAGAAGACCTCCACAGCCACCATAATTTTCCCCTTGGTGCTGTGGTAGACCGGAAAGAAGGTGAGCCAGACACTGCAAAACATCAGCATGCTTAATGTCAGAAACTTGGCTTCATTGAAGGTGTCAGGCAGATTCCTACCAGAAAAGCCATGATGACTTTGCTGTGGCCAGACAGCCCAGGTATCCCAGCACACAGTAGAAGGCTGTGACTGAGCCCTTTTTGCATACAATGATGATGTGGCCATTTTCAGAGTTTGCATCTCTCTCCACAAAGTGGGGAGAGATTCCCAGCCAGAATCCACAGAGAATAAGTTGAAAAATGGAAAAGATAGGAATGATGACTTTGGGTGTCCCAGATAACAGCAGCCCTTTCATCCTCCTTCCTGGGGCAGTCAACTGAAAAGCCAGAAGCACAGTAATCGTTTTGGCCAAAACACTGGAAACAGCCACAGTGAACAGAATCCCAAAGGTAATCTGCTGCAGGAGACATCTGGCTGTGCTTGGATGCCCAATAAAGAGCAGAGAGCAGAGAAAACAAAGTAAAAGAGAAACAAGCAGAATGTAGCTGAGAGTGCAGTTATTGACTTTCGCAATGGGAGTGTACTGGCTTTTCAAAAAGATCCCGAGAACAAGAGCTGTTTATGTTGATAAACACAGGGCCATGCAGGCCAGTGCCACCCCTAAAGGGTCTGCATAAGCCAGAAATATCACAGCTTGGGGAAGCAGAGACTTCTCTCTATGTTGGCATATTGATCATCTGGACACATCACACATTGAGCTAGATCTGAGATGGAAAACAAAATGTTATCAGTGTAATTTTCTTTTTTTTTTCTGCTATTCATGGAAATCCTTAAATAAATGTTTTGAAGGTTACTAAAACTTTCCTTTTTTGCTGCATCACAGAAAATCAATTGGGTTGATTGACAGCATGTATTTAAATCATTTTCTATTACATTCATGATGATGGCAGAACCATTAAATACTCACTATTTTTGTTTTCCACACATGTTTAAAAGAATTTTATCTCAAAAGAAAGCAAAAAATTTCCTTAATATTTGTGTGAAAGAATTTAGAATTGAAGATTCATAAAAGCTTGAATTTAATATACACAAACAAACTGTATATTTAAAGGTCACAAATGAAGCTTGTTCCTTACTAGTGAAGTCTTTCCACTTCATTGATGATTCCCTGTGAATATTTATACACACAACAACAGGGCAAAGTATTATACCTAAAATATATAGCTTGTTACAATTAATAATTATACAAATGAAGGTATAAAAGTCATGACAAAATAGCACCACAGTGGTCAGTTTTAATACCATAATCATGAGGTGTATATGTTCACATTTTGACTTATGGAGCACATACTTTTGCATATTTGAGTTGATTCAACCTTTATAAGCATCTGTCTATGTAAGTGCACAGAACAGTTAAGAACTGAGAGAGAAAGCATCATGAAAGATAGGCTGTAAACTTCCCAAAGAGATATGATATGATAGATATGATACATAAAGAAGTAAAGAAATATCATTTTATTGTATTTGCTTCATTTTACTGATACAGGTTTGTATTTTGATTACATTTTCCATATTCATTGAAAATAAAATTTTCTATCGTATAATACATTCCAATCACAGTTTCTCCTTACTCTACTCATCTTGGCTGTCCTGCTTTTCCTCTTCCACAGATTCACTTCCCTTTTATTTTATCTTCAGAAAAGAGCAGGCATCCAAGAGACAGCAGTCAACCAGGATTAAAGAAAATACAATAAAATATGCCAAAGCTCTCATATAGTGTCTGGACAAGGTAACCAAATAAGAGGAAAAGAGTCTCAAGAGCAGACAAAAGAATCAGAGATACACCCTTCACCTACAAAATACCAAGCTAATAGCCATAAAATATATACAAAGGACCTTGTATAGACCCATTCAGGCCAATTGCTTGAAATTTCAGTCTCTGTGAGCACATGTCAACCCTAGTTAGTTGATTCAGTGAGCCATGTTCTACTGATGTCCTCCATCCCCTCTGACTCCTGCAGTCTTTCCTCTTCCTTTTACATGGAGTTCCCAGTCTCCGTGGGAAGGGAATGGAGACCTCCAGCTTAGAATCTTTTTGCATGCTATCTGTCTGTGGGCCTTTCTACCCACTTCTAACTGTTGCTGGAGAAAGACTTGGTGATGATGCTTGAAAAGAAATTATGTAAATGTAGAAGAATATCATTAGGAATTCCTCATTGATTGTGGTAGGGGACTGAATGTGTGTGAGTATGTGTGCTAGTTATGTTTGGTTCCACCTTAGGTCTCTGGGTTATCCAGTCTTTTGATCTTGGCCATCCAGCAGTGTAGCACATGGGCTCCCTCTTGTAGAGTGGGCCTTAATTTTTTTAAAAAATTTATTAATTATAGTTTATTCACTTTGTATCCCCCTGTGTATACCTCCCTCCTCCTCTCCCAGCCCCACCCTCCGGCTCCCCTTTCTGTACTCATGCCCCTCCCTAAGTCCACTAACAGGGGAGGTCCTCCGCTGCCTCCCTGCGATCCTAGTCTATCAGGTCTCATCATGACTGGCTGCACTGCCTTGTTCTGTGGCCTGGCAAGGATGCTCACCCATCAGGGGGAGGTGATCAAAGAGCAGGCCAATCAGTTCATGTCAAAGACAGTCCCTGTTCCTATTACTATGGAGCCCACTTGGATTCTGAACTGTCATGGGCTACATCTGTGCAGGGGTTGTAGTTTATCTCCATGCACGGTCCTTATTTGGAGTATCAGTCTCAGAAAAGACCCCTTAGCCCAGATTTTTTGGTTCTGTTGCTCTCTTTGTGGAGCTCCTGTCCTATCCAGGTCTTGTTATTTCCTACTTCTTTCACAAGATTCCCTGCATTCTGCCCAAAGGTTGGCTATAAGTCTCAGCATCTGCTTTGATACCCTGCAGGGTAGAGCCTTTCAGAGGCCCTCTGTGGCAAGTTCCTGTCCTGTTCCCCATTTTTCCCTTCTTCTGATGTCCATCCTCTTAGCCTTTCTGAATGGGGATTGAGCATTTTAGCCACAGTCCTCCTTCTTGATTAGTTTCTTTAGGTATATAGATTTTAGCAGGTTTATCCTATATTATATGTCTAATATCCAATTATGAGTGAGTATATACCCCATGTGTCTTTCTGCTTCTGGGATAGCTCACTAAGGATGATCTTCTCCAATTCTCACCATTTACCTGCAAATTTCATGATATCCTTTTTTTTTTTTTATTGCTGAGTAGTATTCCATTGTGTAGATGTACCATAATGTCTGTATCCATTCTTCAGTTGAGGGGCATAGGGGTTGTTTCCAGATTCTGGCTATTACAAACAAAGCTGCTACAAACATGGTTGAGCAAATGTCCTTATTGTGTATTTGAGCTTCTTTTGGATATATGCCTAGGAGTGGTATAACTGGATCTTGAGGAAGCACTAGTCCTAATTATCTGAGGAAGTGCCAGATTGATTTCCAGAGTGGTTGTACAAATTTATATTTCCACCAGCAGTAGAGGAGGGTTCCCCTTTGTCCACAACCTCTCCAGCATGCGTTGTCACTTGAGATTTTGATCTTAGCCATTCTTATGGGTGTAAGGTGAAATCTCAGGGTTGTTTTAATTTTCATTTTCCTGATGACCTAAAGACGTTGAGAATTTCTTAAGTGTTTTTCAGCCATTCGATATTCCTCTAACGAGATTTTTCTGTTTACCTCTGTACCCCATTTTTTAATTGGATTACTTGATTTGTTGTTGTTTAACTTCTTGAGTTCTTTATATATTCTGGATATTAGCCCTCTCTTGGATATAGGGTTGGTGAAGATCTTTTCCCAATCTGTAGGCTGTCGTTTTGTTCTGACGACAGTGTCCTTTGCTTTACAGAAGCTTTTCAGTTTCATGAGGTCCCATTTATTGATTGTTGCTCTTAGAGCCTGTGATGTTGGTGTTCTGTTCAGGAAGTTGTCTCCTGTGCCAATGAGTTCAAGGCTCTTCCCCACTTTTTCTTCTAGCAGGTTTAGTGTGTCTGGTTTTATATTGAGGTCTTTGATCCACTTGGACTTAATCAAAACTTTGGTTGGCCGATCCCACATGTTTTGCACCACCATTGCACCATCACGGCATGACTGTAGACAGATTGTTGGTGAGGTTTTTGTTTTTGTTTTTGCTGGGTTAGCGTCAAGGTTGTCCTTCATTGTACCTTTATGCACCAAAAGACTAGAACATAGAGATGAATTGTTCAGGCCTGCATGCATTTGACTTCTCTTTGCACAATGAGATGGGCAAAAGTTGTCCTCTGCAATGGGGCCCCACTCTCAGTTTTCAGAGAACAACCTCTATTTTAGTGTCAGCCTGGGTTTTTTAATGATCTGCATGAAACCTCAACCAAAAACTCAATCAAATGTGAAGAAGTTCCATCACTGGAAGACTTGCCTGGTTATAAATGTTGTTGGCCAGTTCAGTCTCCACATCCTTTATTAATAGTAGTCCTTCTCTAAGGTCAGCCTCATAGATTACAGGAAGATTATAATGTGCTAAGCTTTCACACTAGCCCCAAATAGTCCCAACTCTATCTTTCTGTCCATAGATTCACTCTCTCCATTCTACCTGATCACTTCTGCTTTACTCCCTACCTGCACACAGTCTACCCTTTGAATCTATTATATTTTCCCATTTCAGAAAGATCCCCACTTCTCCCCTATGACCCTCCTCTTTATCTAACCTCTCTGGTCTGTGAATTGTAACTTGATCATTTACTCACCAGCTAATTTACATTTATAAGAGCATACATACCATATTTGTCTTTCCAAGTCTGGGTTATCTCACTTAGTGTAACATTGTCTAGTTGTATCTGTTTGCCTGTAAATTGTATGATGTTCTTTTTAAAACTCTAATATTACATTTTGTAAATGTACTTACTACATTTTCTTTATCCATTCTTCAATTCAAATCTATCTAGGAGCATTTAAATGTTCAAATCTTTAATCACCAAAGAATGTCAATCAAAATGATGCTGAGATTTCATTTTCCACACATCAGAATGGCCAAGACCAAAAACTCAGGTGAAAAGTCATGCTGGTGAAGATACGGAACAAGGCGAACACTCCTCCATTGTTGGTGGGAGTTAAAACTCATACAACCACTTTGGAAATCAATTTGATAGTTTCTCAGAAAATTAGGAATAGTTCTATCTCAAGAAAAAGCTATAACAACTCACTGGCATATACCTAATTATTGACTAACATACCACAAGGACACTTGCTTAATTATGTTCATTTATTTGTAATAGCCAGAAACTGGATAAAAACCTAGATGTCCTTTAACTGAAGAATGGATAAAGAAAATGTGGTGAATTTACACAATGTAATACTAATAAATTATTAAAAACAAGGACATCATAAAATTTGGAGGAAAATAGATGAAACTAGAACATATCATCCTGAGTAAGGTAACCCCCCCAAAAAAACCATTCATGGTATGTACTCACTTATAAGTGGATATTAGCCATAAGACAAGATAATCATGCTACAATCCACAGACCCAAAGAAACTAAGTAACAAGGAGGGGTCGATGGAGGATGCTTGAATCTACTCAGAATGGGAAAATAAAAGAGGCATTGGAGGTGAATGGAGGGAGGAAACTGGTTAGGATAGGGAATTGGGAAGGGAACAAAGGTGGGGATTAGAAGTAGGAAGAAGCGGGGAGAAACGACATGATGAAAGAATGGAAAAAAGAGGTGGGGGGCAACTCTGGGACTTGCCAGAGACCTGGGATAAGTGAGGCCTCAAAAAGTCTATGGGGTCACTCTAAGCTGAGACTCCTCACAGCAGGAGGAGTACCTGCTGTAGCTAGGCAGGGCTTCCAGTTGAGGGTAAGGACACCAATCCAGCCTCAAAACCTTTGCTCCAAAATTGGTGCTGACTACAAGATGTGCAGACACAAAGATGGACCAAAGCCCCTGCTTGAAACCTATACCAGGAGAGAATCCTAATCCCTGACACTATTAATGTTACTCTGCTATGCTGGTAAACAGGAGTTTAGCATAACTTCTCTGAGAGGCTTCACCCAGCAATTGATAGAAACAGATGAAGAGACCCATAGCCAAACATTAGACAGATCTCAAAGACTACAATAGAAGTGTTAGGGGATTGATTGGGAGAGCTGAAAGAGTCAAGAATTCCAGAAGAAGTTCTAATCTGAGCCCACATGGGCTTACAGAGACAGAACCACCAACCAAAGGACAAGCATGCTACTAGAGCTCCTGAATATATGTAGTAGATTTACAGTTTGGTCTTCATGTTTATCCCCAACAACTGGAATGAGTGCCCGCTCTGACTTCTACCTGGGATGCCTTGTCTGAAGAGAACACATCTAGTCCTGCAGCTAGGGTGCCAGGTTGGGTTAGTACCCATGGAATGCCTTCCCCTTCTCTGAAGAGAAGGAGAGGGGAGAATGAGTGGGAGGATTGTGAGGATGGACTGGTAGTCAAGGAGGTGGAGCCTGCAATCAGGATGTAAATTTAATTAATTAATAGAGAAAAACCAAGCATAAATAAGTGTATGAACTTATGTCTGGGTTTTCTATTTGGTTTCATCTACCAGCGTATCTGTTTTTATACCAATATCATGTAGTTTTTCTTACTACCACTCTTGAAACAAGTAATGGTGATACCTCTGAAATTTCATTTATTGTTCAGATTTTTTTTCATTTTAGCTATCTTGGATTTATTTGGCTATCCAAATAAAGTTGAGAATTGTCCTTTTAATGTCTGCAAGTAATTGGGCCGGGATATTGATAAGGTATTGCATTCAATCAGTAGATTGCTTTCTGTAGAATGATCATTTTTATTATGTTAAGTCTACTAATCCAACCTCTGATATCTTTTTCAATTTCTTTCTTCAAAAATTTGAAATTTTCATCACGAAAGTCTTTCCCTTGCTGTGTTAGGATTACCTCAAGATAGTTTATGTTGTTTTTGACTATTGTAAAGGGTGTTTTCCAGATTTTTTCTCAGCCTGTTTGGTACTTGTAATTATAAGGGCACTGGTATTGAGTTAATCTTATATCCAGGCAGTTTTCTAAAAATATTTATCAGATACATGATTTTTCTAGTGGAGATTTTAAGGTCACTTATTTATGACATCATGTCATCTGCCAACAGCGATACTTTGATGTCTTCTTTTCCAATTTGTATCCCCTTGATAGCTTTCAGTTGTATCTCTAACTAAATCTTCAAGTACTAGATTGAATAGATGTGGAAAGAGTAGAGAGCCCTTGTCTTGTCCATGATTTTAATGGAATTGCTTTGTGTTTCTCTCCATTTAAATTCATGTTGGGTATAGGCTGGATTAAATTGCCTTTATTATGGTTAGGTATGTCCACTGTATCTCTAATCTCTCCAGAACTTTTATCATGAAGGGGTATTGGATTTTTGTCAAAAGCTTGTTTTGCCATCTAATAAGATGGCCATTTTTTCTTTTGTTTTATTTATATGGCCAATTTCATTTCATATTGACCCACCTCTACATCTCTAAGATAAAGCCTATTTGATCATGGTGAAAGATCTCTTGGATGTGTTCTTGCATTCAGTTTGGGAGTGTTTCATTGCATATACGTGTATCTATTTTCATAAACAAAATTGCTCTGTATTCTCTTTGTTGAATCTTCATGTTGTTTGAGTATCAGCACACCTTTCACCACATAAAATCAATTACACAATGTTTATTTTGTTTCTACTTTGTGGAATAGCCCTATACCCCTTAGTAAAATAGAAACTATCATTAAATTGTCTCACCCAAATAAACAAGACAAATAAACAGTGACAGTCGATTTGATAGCAAAATTCTACCAACTTTTAAAGAAGAGTTTCAGTTGTTGTTAATTTCTAGTTTTAAGCCATGGTGGTCTGATATGAAGCATGGGATTATTTATATTTTCTTGTATGTCTTGAGACTTTGCTTTGTATGTGGCAAATTTTGGAGAAAGGTCTGTGAGGTACCGAGAAGAAGGCACATTCTTTTATGCTTGGGTATAAAGTTTTGTAAATATGTTAATTTCATTGGGTTTATAATGTCAATTAACTAGCATTTCTCTGTTTTGATTTTGTCTATATAGCTGTCCAATGGGGGAATATTGACGTCTTCCACCAATCAGTGTGTAAGGATCACTGTGTGATTTATGCTGTAGTAGTGTTTGTTGTACAAAAGTAGGTGGCCTTGTGTTTGATGCATAGATGTATTGAAATGCCATCTTGATGGGCTTTTCTCTTCAATGTACGTATAGTGTTCTTCCCCATCTCCTTTGATTAATTTTGGTTTGAAATATTTTTTATATGAAATTGCTCCACCAATTTGCTTTGTAGGTCCACTTGCTTGGAATATCTTTCCCAACCCTTTAAACCGTAGTAACATATATCCTTGATTTTGATGTTTGTTTCTTGTATACAGCAGAAAAATGGATCCTTGTTTATGCATCCATTCTGTCAGTGTGTATCATTTTAATGAAAAATTGAGACCATAGTTATTGAGCAATTTCCATGAACAATGATTGTTAATTTTTTTCTTGTTATCGTTATTTGTGGTGGTGGTGGTGTGTACAAATAATTTAGTGTGTGTGTTTGTGTGTGTGAATAACTGAGTGTATGTGTATTTCCTTTCTTTGAGATGGAAGAATATGTATTTCTTTTGTTTTCGTATGTATAATTAACTTCCTTGGTTTGTGTTTTTCCTTCGAGAACCTTCTGTAGAGCTGTATTGTAGACAAATAGTATTTAATTTTGACTTTCCCATAGAATATCTCATTTTCTCCATTTATAGTGTTTTAAAATTTTGCTGGGAACAGTAATCTGGGATAGGATCTATAGTCTCTTAGAGTCTTTCTGGCTTTTAAGACTTAACATTGGGAAATCAGGTGTAATTATAATAGGTGTAACTTTATATGGTACTTGTTTTTTTTTTTTTACCTTTGCAGACTTTAATATTTTTGTTTTGTATTGTTAGCTTTTTTATTATTATGTGATGAGGTGACTTTCTTTTCTGATTCAATCTATTTGTTGTTTCTTCCACCTTTATAGGCATTTTCTTCTTCAAATCAGGAAATTTTTCTTCTATGATTTTGTTGAAAATATTTTCTGGGCCTTTGATCTGGGATACATTCTTTTCTTCTATTCCTATTATTTTAAATATAAACATTATTATATTTTCTCTACATAGTATCCCATATTTCCTGGATGTTTTGTGTCAAAAAATTTTGTAGAATTAATATTTTGATTTTTATTTTCACTTCTTTTATTGTTTCTTCTATGATTGAGATTTTTCTCTTCCATGTCTTTTATTCTGTTAGTGAAGTTTGACTCTGTATTTCCTGTTAAAATTCATAATTTTGTATAAGGATTCCTTCAGTTTTTCTTGTCTTTATTGTTCTTATTTCCATTTTTAGGTCTTGAAAATTTTTGTTTCCTTTCATAATTTTTTCCTTTCTTTATTTGTTTCCTTCAATTAGTTGTTTGTATTTTCCTGGCTTTCTATGAGGAACTGATTCACTTCTTTTTTAAGCACCTGTATCTTTTTCATACAGTTGGTTTTAATGTCTTTTTCTTATTCTTCCACTGTGATGGAATATTCATGACCTGCTGGAGTTATATAATTGGGCTCTGGTAGAGATATGTTGCCATTGCTATTGTTGTATTCTTACACTGGCATCTGGGTTGTCTGGGCTTCATGTGATTATCCATGTAGGTGCTGATTTCCAAGTTTGACTTGTTTGGGTTGGTGTATAATTTCTTAGTTTCTATTTTGTCTATGGATTTTCAAGAATGTGTTCCCTTTTCCTAGTCTGCTTGGCTGGTATGTTCAAAAGCTGGTAGAGCCTGGGGGCACTGGACACAAAGGAGAGATGGTCTGAAGGATCTAAAGATGTTTGGACAGGAGGGAGGAGTAGTTGCAATTGGTGTTCTGTTGCAGCACTAGGAAGACCATAAGAACTGGGTCTGAGATAACAGAGAGTAGGAAAGTCTACATGCAATCTATCTGGTCTTCTGGCAGCATTGAATGTGCTTGAGCAGAGAAGTCTTGATTGCATTTTTATTTTCTCTTTCAGTAACTTTGAGCAATTATAATACTTTGCCTATTGAATTCTTCCATCAGGCAAATCTCCTCTTCATGAAGTGTTTCTTCTTCAATAATTATCTCTTAAGTTTGTGAGCATGTGTAACTAAAGATTTAATGTGTATTCTAATTGAGATATTGTATATTCAGAATTTCATTGTATTTATCACATACAATATAAATAGCAAATAAAAGTGAATAATATCCTCCACTAGGACCCTCCAATAAATTTTATAACCTAGTTGCTTACTTCTTATAATGGATTTATGTAATATTTAAATGTGAATAATTATAATTTTGTGACATTGTTTCAATATGTGACTATATAACTGTTTTACTGACAAGAAACACTGGACTCAGACCCTTAAACCTTCAGAATTGATATTAGGAACCTTTTCTACATCATATTCTTATATACCCACCCCTTTTTAAACTTCATATTGAACAGGTTTGGGAAACAGGAGGATATATGAAGTACATATCTCATCTTAAATATAAACTTATAATGTCAGCTTCAAAAGCCTCACACATCAATGACCTTGAGATAAAAAACACTGAATTTTCCAAGTATTCATTGCAGCCTCCTAAGACTGTACTGTCTACACATTTCTAACTCACTTGTGAGCTAGAGATGAACAGAAAATACAACCTGTTCTCAGAAGGTGAGATGTTCTGGAATACATTTGGGAATGCAAAGCACATGCCAGTTAAGTTGAAAGCAGCATCTCTGAGAATGGGGTCTTCATAAAGAATTTCATGAGGAACTAAGATAAAGGAGACTCAACCTTCAATCTCAACTGCTTGAGTCATGAAAAGATAATATTAAACATTATATCAAACATATAAGTATGAGTAAAATTCACTAAGGCACATAATACATTAAGGCTTACTTCTTTAAATGGTCAGTTTCAGAGAATATTACACAAAGTGCTTGCATAATGACTGAAAAAATGTGGTTCAGAGAATAGGGAAAGGCTAGTGAGGCAGCTTAGTTAAACTGCTTGTAGCAAAAGCTTGAAGACCTTAGTTCAAATTTTCAGCATCCAAGTGGGAATCAAGGGGTAGTGGCACTCACCCAAAAATGGTGTTACAGAGATAGGGAGAGCTTTGGAGATTGAAATCCAGCTGACCAGAAAAACCTGTGAGCTACATGTCCACTTAGAGGCCCTGTCTCCAAAGGTGGTGAGTTGTAGTATTTGATCTTGATAAGAAAGCTGTCATTTTTCCTGTTGCTGCTAGGGAGGTTGATGCTGCCATTCCTAAATAACAGCAGACTCCACCCTCACTGGCACTTCCACATGGATTGAAGGACACCAATTCTGTTAGGATACCCTTGACCTTCAACACTGATTGGAACCTCCAAAGTACCTAGGGTCGTGGACTGAGCATCCATACATCCTCAGCCTCCTGAGTATGAGGACAGGCATGGTTTTACTGGCCAAATTCTACCATGTAATGGGTCTAAAAATTCCCTTCAAGTTTATACTCATTCCAATAGTTCTGCTCTGTAGAATACTCTGAAAACACAAGAGTGGCTGAGAAAGACAGAAAGTATCAAATGCTGCCCCTGAATGCTTGTGAACATATACAGTTCACAGTTGCACATTCAAGCAAAAAAAAAAAAAGAACCCCACACATTCATCTTAACACATATGTATTCCACACTGAAACTTGAAACTGAACACTACACATAGTTATACAAATATATTTGTATAATAGTATACTAATTATATAAAATAATATATTATATTAAGCAACATAGTCATTTTATCTCCTCATTTTCATACCAGTCCCTTTCAGGTGAGAGAAGAGAGTAAGTCTATATTGACTTTTCCCCTACAGCTTGCGGTTACCTGTAGCATTTGAAATCTCATTTTCAGGGCAGAGGGAACAATCAAAACAGCAAGATGCTTTTCCTTCTGAGCGGGCTTTCTTAAATGCAGGAGCACAGCTCACACTGCCTACAAAAGGGGGTATCTGTAAAGCAAAACATGTATTGTTAAAAGAAGTTTACCTGCTAGGCAGAATACAGGGGGGGAATATGGAAGGAAATAACTAGTACTAAAGACCTTTGACATGTTGTAGGGAAATGTACTTCAGTCCATAAATTGTAGATTGCAGAGTTTCCATGGCATTACCCTGTGTGGAGGGACAATACCTCAATGATTCACCACACACTTTCAAATAAAAAGCCAAGTATACCAGGTATGTGATACTTTGTTTGAAGAAGTTGCTCTGTGGAATCCAATAGACAACCTCAAACATTACAAGTGGTTTATATTGTTCTTGGGCACCCTCCAGAACTTGACGATATGGTCTTTTTGTTATGGTAGACACACTATACCTTAGACATAAGACAGAGAAAACAAGCAGGAACTGATATGGAAGTGTGATACATACTGACTAGCTGACACAGAGTTCAAAGTTTTCTATGCACAATACTAGAGAGAATATTTATCAGCAGTCTTGGTATTGTGTAGCAGTTCTTCTACAATTAACAGCATTAAGACACAAGATGTTTTAAAGTCAGTAAAATGAAACAACCAATCTCACTTGGAAGTTTCTTAAGTTCAGGGTGTAAAGTGATCAAAGGCTTTAGGAAGTCTCTGAAACAGGCGAAATAGACAAGAAACCTCCATCCCGACATAAATATAAGCAGGAAGAATTGCTGAGAGACACTCTAAGATGACATAAGGTGACTAGAAGAAGTAATCCAAGATGCCTGAGAAACTATGCAAGCTGTGCAGTACCCCATTTTTAAATTGGATTATTAGATTTGTTGCTTTTTAACTTCTTTAGTTCTTTTTTTTTAATTTTCTTTTTTTTTTCTTATCAGTTACATTTTATTATCTCTGTATCCCAGCCGTGTTCCGATCCCTCATTCCCTCCCAGTCCCTCCCTCCTTCCCTCAGCTCCACCTTGCCCCTATCCAAGTCCACTAATAGGGGGGACCTCCTCCCCATTCATCTGATCCTGTTTTATCAGGTATCTTCAGGACTGGCTGCAAAGCTCTCCTCTGTGGCCTAACAGGACTGCTCCTCCCTTGTGGGGTGGGGAGGCCAAAGAGCCAGTCATTGAGTTCCTGTTAGAAATAGTCCTTGTTCCCCTCACTATGGGAAACCAATTGGTTAGTGAGCTACCAGAGGCTACATCTGAGCAGAGGTTCTAGGTTACATTCATACATGGTCCTTGGTTGCATGTCAGTCTCAGAAAAGACCCTGTGCCCAGATATCTTTGGTCCTTGTAGAGCTCCTATCCTTTCCTCATCAGACTAACTCCCCTTCTTTCTTATGATTCCCTGTACTCTGCCAAAGGTTTGGTCATGAGTCTTTGCTTTGCTTTTTTTTTAGTTAGAGTCTTTCAAATGTGCTCAGTAGACTCCTGTCATATGTTCAATGGGCATCCCATCTGTCTTTCTAAACGAAGATTGATAATCTTACCCCATGTCCGCTCTCTTGATTATCTTTTTTAGGTGTGTAGATTTCATTATGTTTATCATATCTTATAGGTCTATATAAGTGAGTATATACCGTGTTTGTCTTTCTCCTTCTGGATTATTTCACTCAGGATGATCTTTTCTAGATCCCACCATTTGCCTGCAAATTTCATGATTTCCTCCCTTTTGATTGCTGAGTAGTATTCCATTGTGTAAAAATACCACAATTTCTGTACCCATTCCTCCGTTGATGGACATCTGGGTTGTTTCCAGGTTCTGGTTATTACAAATAATGCTGCTATAAACATGGTTGAGCAAATATCCCTTTTGTGTACTTGAGCAAATGTTCTGGATGTTCTCGAAATTAGCCCTCTGTCAGATATAGGGCTAGTGAAGTTCCTTTCCCAGTCTATAGGCTGATGTTTTGTACTGAGGGCAGTGTCCTTTACTTTACAGAAGCTTTTCAGTTTCATGAGGTCCCATTTATTGATTGTTGCTCTTAGAGCCTGTGCTGTTGGTGTTCTGTTCAGGAAGTTGTCTCTTTTATGCCAATGATCAAGGCACTTCCCCACTTTTTCTTCTAACTGATTAGTGTGCCTGGTTTTATGTTGAGGTTTTGATCCACTTGGACTTAAGTTTGTGAAGGGTGATAATTATGGATTCATTTGCATTTTTCTACATGTAGACATCCAGTTGGATCAGCACCATTTGTTGAAGATGCTGTTTTTTTATTCAATTGCATGGTTTTGGCTTCTTTGTCAAAAATCAAATAACCATAGGTGTGTAGGGTTATTTGTGGGTAACCTATTAATTCCATTGATCCACCATTCTGTATCTATGCCAGTACCATGCAGTTTTTATTACTATTGTTCTGTAGTACAGCTTGATATCATGGATGGAAATGCCTCCAGATGGTCTGTTGTTTTTCAGGATCATTTGGCAATTCTGGTTTTTCTTGTTTTTCCATATGAAGTTGAGATTTTTCTTCCAAGGTCTGTAAAGAATTGTGTTGGTATTTTGATGGGAATTGCATTGAATCTGTACATTGCTTTTGGCAGGAGGGCCATTTTCACTATGTTAATCCTACTGATCCATGAGCACGGGAGCTCTTTCCATCTTCTGATATCTTCTCCAATTTTTTTCTTCAGAGGCTTGATGATTTTTGTTGTTTTCATACAGGTCTTCCACTTGCTTGGTTAGAGTCACACCAAGGTACTTTATGTTATTAGTGGCTATTGTGACGGGTGTTGTTTCCCTAATTTCTTTCTCAACCCATTTGTCTTTGGAATACAGGAGGGCTTCTGATTTTTTTTGAGTTAATATTCTGTCAAGCCACTTACTGAAGGTATTAACAGCTAAAGGAGTTCTCTGGATGAATTTTTGGGGTCGCTCATGTATACAATCTTATCTGTGAATAGTGATACTTTGACTTCTTCCTTTCCGATTTGTATCCATTTGATTCCCTTTAGTTGTCTTATTGCTCTAGCTAGGACTTCAAGTACTATGTTGAAGAGATACGGAGAGAATGAGCAGCCTTGCCTTGTCCCTGATTTCAGTGGGATTGCTTTAAGTTTCTATTTATTTTGATATTGGCTATAGGCTTGCTCTATATTTTCTTTACTATGTTTAGGTATGTGCCTTGTATCCCTGATCTTTCCAAGACTTTAAACATGAATGGGGGAAGGGCCAAGATGGCAGCACCGGGAGAACACCGTGTCTGAGAAGCGGGACAACACACTCTGTGCAGCAACCAGGAGACTGAACTCTGGGCCCTAAAACAACAGCGATCGATCGTGTTTCCCAGGTGAGGGGAGGCTCCCACGATGTGGGAATCGGTTGGGTCGACTCTCAGCTGCCCAGCCAGAACCCGGAAGACAACCTGGCTAACGCGGGCTTTGGGTCTCTGGACTGGTGCCGCAAGCCTGCTTGTCCCAACCACTTTCCCAGGCTGATTGGTGGGCACAAGGGTGCCTGAGGCTGAGAGTCCCAGTCACAAAAAAAAAAAAAAAAAAACCCACGGGGAGGGAAAGTTGCCAAACTGGTCACGGGTGACCCAGTCTTTCCCTGGAAGGTCTCTCCAACCACGGCTACCTGCCACCATCACAATTGAGCTCCTGCCGTGCACGGATTTCAGCTGTGTGCCCAGCTCAAAATCCCTACTCCCTTTTCGGAGGAGGCAGGAGGCGGCCAGCAGAATCTGCCACAGACCACATTGTCTGTACCCCAACCCAAGATCGGAGCTGAGAAACCCAATCCTTTCGGGCATTCCCCCAAACGCCGCGATAAACCTGCCGCAGCAGAGCAGAAGGATAAAGAGGCGCACAGCGGCTTCACAGTGACTGAACTCCAGTGCTGCCGGACGATCCTAGCAAACAAACTACAGCTCGGGATCTGGGACTGTGGTCATTCTACACGTCCTGAGATTATCCTGGGTCCAGCACAATAAGGTCTAGCAGCAAGTTCTATCACCGGCGCCCCCCCCCCCGACCCCTGGTAGAGAAACACCGGCTCAGGGCTCAGGATCCGACTGAGAAGCCCCAACCCATGCTGGCACTCCCCTGAGAGCACCTCCATAAACTTGCCCTAGCAGAGGAGAAGGTCAGAGGGGAAGGACAGAGAGGCAGCCTGCCAAGGACACAGCACCCTCTCTCCAGCGGCCCCTAGCAGAGAAACCCAAGCTCTGGATCTGAGGACACTCAACCCTACCCGGTACTCTCTTGGGATCAGCAAACATAGATTCCACCACTAGGCTGCTTCTGGCAGAGAGATCTGGGCCCGGGACCTGGGATTGAGTACACTCATCCTAACTCTTTCCCGCGCCACCCAGGGACCAGTCAACATAACCCCTCCTGGCGGAGGGAAAGGACAAAGAGGCAGCACACAGGAAAGGTGGACACCGAGTCCTACAGCCACAGTGCCACAGAGCTGACTGTTAGCCTACCCGTGCACTTCCGCAGCAGGACCAAAACAGAGAGTAGTGAGCAAGGGGAACCCCTGTGCATTCCAACTGGTCCTGCAAGAGAGTGAGTGAGCCTTCTAGGGAGAGATTGCCCCAGACCCAGGGCCTCTCCACAGAAGCAACCAGACGAGATCCCTGCCACCCACACCCCTAGCGTGGGCATCATAGGGATTCTTGGGATAGCGACCCCAACATTGAAGCCTCTACCTTGTGGGTCCACCAGGGTAATCCAGGCAAACAATCCCTGGATCTCAGTCAGAAATGCGTAATAGTGGCTTCCAGGCCACTGCAATAGTCAGAGAATCCGCGCATGCACACTGCACCCGCTAAAAGCGCACGCGAATAGCACCAGCATCACATTCCTTACTTAAGTTTACTTTCAGCAAAACTGAAAACACAGTGCACACTCCCAAAGCAGTGAACCTCTCTCATCTTCCTGAAAAAACAGTCCAGAAAACAGAAAGAGCAGATCATAGCCCAAACTACAATCTCGAGGAACAACCAGTGAGGATTATAAATAACCAGATGGCTAGAGGCAGACATAAGAACACTCCCAACAAAAATCAGGACATAATGACCTCACCAGCAACCCCACAAAACAATGGACACTTCAATTCACTAGATATACAAGAAAACGACCTCAAAACTATGTTTCTCCAGCTATTAGAGGCCCATAAAGATGAAAAGCACAAAGCCTTCATAGAAATAGCCAAAGAAATCGAGACGAACAAAGAGGAAACAAATAGAGCTCTCAGAGAAATGACCACGAAAATTGAGGCAAACAAAGAAGAAATGAACAAAGCTCTCAAAGAAATGTCCACACAAATGAAGGCAAATAAAGAAGAAATAAACAAAGCTCTCATAGAAATACAGGCAACTATACCCACAGAAGTAGAGGCACAATTAGTGGTACATAGAGAGGAAACGGACAAAAAAATAGAAGCTATCATTGAAAAGCAGGAGTCCACATTCAAACAGATGAAGGAAATGGTGCAAGACATGAAAACAGAATTAGAATCAATAAAGAAAACACAAATAGAGAAAAACCAGGAGCTGGAGAACATAGAGAAAAGATCAGGAACTACAAAGGTAAGCATCACCAACAGAATACAAGAGATGGAAGAAAGAATCTCAGGAGCCGAAGATACACTTGCGGAAATTGACATGTCTCTCAAAGAAAAAATAAAATCTGAAAAGTTCCAAACACAGAACATCCAAGAAATCAAGGACACCATGAAAAGACAAAACCTAAGAATAATACGAGTAGAAGAAAAAGAAGACATCAGGATCAAAGGTCTGGAAAATATTTTCAAGAAAACTATAGAAGAAAACTTTCCCAACTTAAAGAAGGAGATGGCCATAAACATACAAGAGGACTACAGAACACCAAGTAGACTAGACCAGAAAAAAAATTCTTCACGTCACATCATAGTCAAAACACTGAATTTACAAAACAAAGAAAAATTTCTAAAAGCAGCAAGAGAAAAAGGCCAAGTAACATATGAAGGTAGACCTATCAGAATCACACCAGATTTCTCAACAGAAACTATGAAAGCCAGAAGGGCCTGGACAGAAATCATACAGTCCTTAAGGGACCACAGATTCCAACCCAGACTACTATACCCAGCAAAACTTTCAATCAACATAGACGGAGAATTCAAGATATTCCAAGACAAAACCAAATTTAAACAATATCTGCGTAGTAACCCAGCTCTACAGAAGTTACTAGAATGGAAACTCCAAACCAAAGAAAACAACTACATCGAAGGAAACAGAGGAAATAGATAACTACACAAGAAAAAAACCAAAAGAAGACAAGCAATGAAACTCAATGACACCACCAACACCACATCTAAAGTAAGTAACAATTGCTGGTCACTAGTTTCTATCAACATCAACGGACTCAACTCCCCAATTAAAAGACACAGACTAACAGAATGGTTGCGGAAACAGGATCCATCATTCTGTTGCATCCAAGAAACACACCTATGCAACAAAGATAAACACTACCTCAGAGTAAAGGGCTGGAAAAATGTCTTTCAAGCAAATGGTTCCAGAAAACAAGCGGGAATAGCCATCCTAATATCTAATAAAATAGACTTTCAACCCAAGTTAATCAAAAAAGATAAGGACGGCCACTATATTCTCATCAAAGGAAAAATCCACCAAGAGGACATCACAATTTTGAATATCTATGCCCCAAATACAAGAGCACCTACATTCGTAAATGAAACAATATTAAAGCTTAAATCACACATTGATCCTAAAACCCTAATAGTGGGAGACTTCAACACTCCACTCTCATCAAGGGACAGATCAACTAGACAGAAAACAAATAGGGAAATAAAAACACTTACAGAGACCCTAAATCAAATGGACCTAATAGACGTCTACAGATCTTTTCATCCAAACTCAAAAGAGTATACCTTCTTTTCAGCACCGCATGGAACCTTCTTCAAAATAGAACATATAGTTGGTCATAAGGCAAGCCTCAACAGATACAAAAAGATTGAAATAATCCCTTGTATTCTATCAGACCACCATGGACTTAAGCTGGACCTCAACAACAACAGAAATAACAAAAAGCCAACAAACACATGGAAACTGAACAACTTGTTACTCAACGACAACTGTGTTAAGGAAGAAATAAAGAAAGAAATTAAAGACTTCATAGAATTCAATGAAAATGAAGACACAACATACCCAAATTTATGGGACACATTGAAAGCAGTGCTCAGGGGAAAATTTATAGCACTAAGTGCCTGCAAGAAGAAATTCGTAACATCACATACAAACAACTTAATGGCCCAACTGAAAAACCTAGAAAAATAAGAAGCAGATACAACCAAGAGGAGCAGAAGGCTGGAAATAATCAAACTCAGGGCTGAAATCAATCAATTAGAAACAAATAAAACTATTCAAAGAATCAATGAAACAAAAAGCTGGTTCTTTGAGAAAATCAACAAGATAGACAAACCCTTAGCCAAACTAACTAAAAAGCAGAGAGAATCTATTCAAATCAACAAAATCAGAGATGAAAAGGGTGACATAACTACAGACACTGAGGAAATTCAAACAATCATTAGGTCATACTACAAAAGCCTATATGCCACAAAATTTGAAAATCTAAATGAAATGGACAATTTTCTTGATAGATTCCATCTTCCAACATTAAGTCAAGATCAGGTAGAAAGATTGAACAGCCCTATATCCCCCAAGGAAATTGAAGCAGTCATTCACAGTCTCCCCTCCAAAAAAAGCCCTGGGCCAAATGGTTTCAGCGTGGAATTCTACCAGACCTTCAAAGAAGTGCTCACACCAATTCTCCTCAAACTATTCCACAAAATAGAAACAGAAGGTACATTACCAAACTCATTCTATGAAGCAACAGTCACCCTGATACCTAAACCACACAAAGACCCAACAAAAAAAGAGAACTTCAGACCTATCTCTCTTATGAACATTGATGCAAAAATACTCAATAAAATACTTGCAAACCGAATCCAAGAACACATCAAAGATATCATCCACCAAAACCAAGTAGGCTTCATCCCAGGCATGCAAGGGTGGTTCAACATACGGAAATCCATCAATGTAATCCACCACATAAACAAACTGAAGGAGAAAAACCACATGATCATCTCCTTAGATGCCGAAAAAGCATTTGACAAAGTCCAACACCCATTCATGTTTAAAGTCTTGGAGAGATCAGGAATACAAGGCACATATCTAAACATAGTAAAGGCAATATACAGCAAGCCTATAGCCAACATCAAACTCAATGGAGAGAAACTTAAATCAATCCCACTGAAATCAGGGACAAGACAAGGCTGCCCACTCTCTCCCTACCTCTTCAACATAGTACTTGAAGTCCTAGCTAGAGCAATAAGACAACTAAAGGACATCAAGGGGATACAAATCGGAAAGGAAGAGGTCAAAGTGTCACTATTCGCAGATGATATGATAGTATATATGAGTGACCCCCAAAATTCAACCAGAGAACTCCTCCAGCTGATAAACACCTTCAGCAAAGTGGCAGGATACAAAATCAACTCAATCAGAAGCCCTCCTGTATACCAAAGACAAAAGGGCCGAGAAAGAAATTAGGGAAACAACACCCTTCACAATAGCCACTAATAACATGAAGTACCTTGGGGTGACTCTAACCAAGCAAGTGAAAGACCTGTTTGAGAAAAACTTCAAGTCTTTGAAGAAAGAAATTGAAGAAGATCTCAGAAGATGGAAAGATCTCCCGTGCTCATGGATTGGTAGGATTAACATTGTGAAAATGGCCATCCTGCCAAAAGCAATCTACAGATTCAATGCAATTCCCATCAAAATACCAACTCAATTCTTTACAGACCTTGAAAAAAAGATTCTCAGCTTCATATGGAGAAACAAAAAACCCAGAATCTCCAAAACAATCCTGTGCAACAACAGATCATCTGGAGGTATCTCCATCCCCGATCTCAAGTTGTACTACAGAGCAATAGTAACAAAAACTGCATGGTATTGGCATAAAAACAGAAAGGAGGATCAATGGAACCACATACAAGACCCAGAAATAAACCCACACACCTATGAATACTCTATTTTTGACAAAGAAGCCAAAACCATTCAATGGAAAAAAGATAGCATCTTCAACAAATGGTGCTGGTCCAACTGGATGTCTACATGCAGAAAAATGAAAATAGATCTATATTTATCACCCTGTACAAAACTAAAGTCCAAGTGGATCAAAGACCTCAACATAAAACCAGATACTCTAAATCTGTTAGAAGAAAAAGTGGGGAACAGTCAAGAATTCATTGGCACAGGAGACAACTTCCTGAACAGAACACCAACAGCACAGGCTCTAAGAGCAACAATCAATAAATGGGACCTCATGAAACTGAAAAGCTTCTGTAAAGCAAAGGACATCGTCATCAAAAAAAAAAAAATGACTGCCTACAGATTGGGAAAGAATCTTCACTAAACCTTTATCTGACAGAGGACTCATATCCAGTATATACAAAGAACTAAGGAAGCTGAAAAGCAGCAAACCAAGTAATCCAATTAAAAAATGGGAAACAGAGCTAAACAGAGAATTCTCGACAGAGGAATATCGAATGGCAGAGAAACACTTAAAGAAATGCTCAACCTCATTAGCCATCAGGGAAATGCAAATCAAAACGACCCTGAGATATCACCTTACACCCATCAGAATGGCCAAGATGAAAAACTCAAGGGACAACACATGCTGGATAGGTTGTGGAGAAAGGGGAACCCTCCTCCACTGCTGGTGAGAATGTAAACTGATACAACCATTTTGGAATGTAAACTGATACAACCATATCTGGCACTTTCTAAGACAATTAGGAATAGTGCTTCCTCAAGACCCAGCTATACCACTGCTAGGTATATACCCAAAGTTTGCTCAAGTACACAAAAGGGATATTTGCTCAACCATGTTTATAGCAGCTTTATTTGTAATAGCCAGAACCTGGAAACAACCCAGATGTCCATCAACGGAGGAATGGGTACAGAAATTGTGGTATTTTTACACAATGGAATACTACTCAGCAATCAAAAGGGAGGAAATCATGAAATTTGCAGGCAAATGGTGGGATCTAGAAAAGATCATCCTGAGTGAAATAATCCAGAAGGAGAAAGACAAACACGGTATATACTCACTTATATAGACCTATAAGATATGATAAACATAATGAAATCTACACACCTAAAAAAGATAATCAAGAGAGCGGACATGGGGTAAGATTATCAATCTTCGTTTAGAAAGACAGATGGGATGCCCATTGAACATATGACAGGAGTCTACTGAGCACATTTGAAAGACTCTAACTAAAAAAAAGCAAAGCAAAGACTCATGACCAAACCTTTGGCAGAGTACAGGGAATCATAAGAAAGAAGGGGAGTTAGTCTGATGAGGAAAGGATAGGAGCTCTACAAGGACCAAATATATCTGGGCACAGGGTCTTTTCTGAGACTGACATGCAACCAAGGACCATGTATGAATGTAACCTAGAACCTCTGCTCAGATGTAGCCTCTGGTAGCTCACTAACCAATTGGTTTCCCATAGTGAGGGGAACAAGGACTATTTCTAACAGGAACTCAATGACTGGCTCTTTGGCCTCCCCACCCCCCAAGGGAGGAGCAGTCCTGTTAGGCCACAGAGGAGAGCTTTGCAGCCAGTCCTGAAGATACCTGATAAAACAGGATCAGATGAATGGGGAGGAGGTTCCCCCCATCAGTGGACTTGGATAGGGGCACGGTGGAGATGAGGGAGGGAGGGAGGGAGGGAGGGGCCGGGAGGGAATGAGGGATCGGGACACGGCTGGGATACAGAGTTAATAAAACATAACTGATAAGAAAAAAATAAAATTCAAAAAAAAATAAATTGTAAAATTCATTATAAAAAAAAACATGAATGGGTGTTTGATTTTGTCAAATGCTTTTCTGCATCTAAGGAGATTATCATGTGGCTTTTTTCCTTCAGTTTGTTTATATGGTAGATTACATGGATTGATTTCCATTTGTTGAACCACTCCTGCATGCCTGGGATGAAGCTTACTTGGTCATGGTGGATGATGTGTTCTTGGATTCAGTTTGCCAGTATTTTATAGAGTATTTTGCATCAATGTTCATAACGGAGATAGGTCTGAAGTTTTCCTTTTTTGTTGGGTGTTTGTGTGGTATAGGTATCAAGGTGACTATGGCTTCATAGAATGAGTTTGGTAATGTTCCTTCTGTTTCTATTTTGTGGAATAATTTGAAGAGGATTGGATTTATCTCTTCTTAGTGGGTCTGGTAGAATTCTGCGCTGAAATCATCTGGCCCTGGGCTTTTTTTTGGAAGGGAGACTTTTGAGGACTGCTCTATTTCCATGGGGGATACAGGACTATTCAATCTTTCTACCTGATGTTGATTTACTTTTGGTTAATGGAATCTATTAAGAAAATTGTCCATTTCATTTAGATTTTCAAATTTTGTGGAATATAGGCTTTTGTAGTAAGATTTAATGATTGTTTGGATTTCCTCAGTGTCTGTTGTTATGTCCTCCTTTTCATTTCTGATTTTGCTGATTTGGTTAGTTTCTCTGCCTTTTAGTTAGTTTGGCTAAGGGTTTGTCGATCTTCTTGATTTTTCTCAAAGAACCAGTTTTTGGTTTCATTGATTATTTGAATTGTTTTGTTTCTAATTCATTTATTTCAGCTCTGAGTTTGATTTTTTCAAATTGTCTATTCCCTTTGGGTGTGTCTGCTTTCTCTTTTTTTAGGACTTTTAGGTGTACCATTAAGTTGCTTGAATGAGAAGCAAAGTCTCAGACTTCTTCCTGGAGGCACTTAGTGCTATGAACTTTCCTCTTAACATTGCTTTTATTGTGTTTCATAAGTTTGGGTAAGTTGTGCATCCATTTTCATAGAATTTTAGGAAGTTTCTAATTTCTATTTCATTTCTTCCCTAACCATGCTATCACTGAGTAGAGTTTAGTTTCCATGTGTATGTAGACTTTTTGTTTTTTTCTGTTGTTGCGGTCTAGTTTTAGGTCATGGTTGTCTGATAAGATACAAGGGATTATTTCAGTCTTCTTGTATGTTTTGAGGCTTGCTTTGTGCCTGAATACATGGTGAATTCACATGTTATTCACAAGTTATGCTCTTTTGAGTAGGGTGAAAAGTTCTGTAGACATCTATTAGGTCATTTGATTTAGGACCTCTGTGTCATTATTTCTCTATTTAGCTTCTGTCTAGATGATCTGTCCCTTGGTGAGAGTGGAGTGTTGAAATCTCCCACTATTAAGGTGTTGAGATCGGTGTGTAATAAGCTTTAATAACATTTCATTTACAAATGTAGGTGCTCTTGTATTTGGGGCATAGATGGTTAGGATTGTGATGTCCTCCTGGTGGACTTTCCCTTTCATGAGAATGAAGTGGCCCTCCTCTTTTTTGATTACTTTTGGTTGAAAGTATTTTATTAGATATTATAGTAGCTACTCCAGCTTGTTTTCTGGGTCCATTTGCTTGAAAAACATTTTTCCAGCTCTTTACTCTGAGTTAGTGTTTATCTTTTTAGCAGGTTTGTTTCTTGGATGTAGCAGAATGTTGGATCCTGTTTCCACAACCATTCTCTGTTAGCCTGTATCTTTTTATTGGAGAGTTGACCAATGAATGTTAGTTCCTTTTATTGTGGAGTTGGTGGTGTTACTGTGTTTCAAAGCTTGTTTTTTCTTTTTGTGAAGTTATATCTATATCCTGTGTTTTCTTTGGTGTAGTTGCTTTCATTTGGTGTAGTTGTTTTCCTTTTAGTATCTTCTGTAGAGCTGGGTTGCTGTGCAAATGTTTTAAGTTTAGTTTAATTATGGAATACTTTGTTTTCTCCATTTATGTTGATTGAAAGCTTTTCTGGGTATAGGTGTCTGGGTTGGCATCTGTGTTCTGTTAGAGTCTGCATGACATCTGCCCTCTGGCTTTCATAGTTTTGGTTGAGAAGACTGGTGTGATTCTGATAGGTGTACCTTTATATGTTACTTGTCCTTTTTCCCTTGCTCTTTTTAACATTTTTTTTTCCCTGTTCTGTAGATTTTGTGTTTTGACATGAGAATTTTCTTTTCTGGTCTAGTCTATCTGGTGTTCTGCAGGCCTCTTGTATGTTTATGGACATCTCTTTAAGTTGGGAGATTTTTTTCTTCTATGATTTTCTTGGAAACATTTTCTGGACCTTGGAGCCTGGAATTTTCTTTTGTGTTTATTCCTATTATTCTTAGATTTCATCTTTTCATGGCGTCCTTGATTTCTTGGATATTTTTTGTTTGGAACTTTTACCATTTTACTTTTTCTTTCAGATTTGTATCAATTTCTGCAATTGTATCTTCTCTCTTCCATCTCTTGTATTGTGTTGGTGATGCTTACCTTTGTGGTTCTTGATCTCTTCTCTAAATTCTCCAGCTCCAGATTTTCTCTGTTCGTGTTTTCTTTATTGATTCTAATTCTGTTTACATGAAAGATCTATTTATTTTAAAAATTTATTTATTATGTATAGTGTTTTGTGTGTGTGCCTGAATGCTAGGAAAGGGCACCAGGTCTCATTATAGATTATTGAGCCACCATGTGGTTGCTGGGAATTGAACTCAAGACCTTTGGAAGAGCAGCCAGTGCTCTTTACCTCTGAGCCATATCTCCATCCACCTTGTCTAATCATTTATAACTGGGTACTGTATTTATGTAATGTCTACCTTTTATCCTATAAACCTCTACTGACACATACTTATCTAACATTAAATAGCTATTCTTTATTAGGTATTTTTGAACATATACATATATATTTATTAATAACTCTGATTCCATTTATTTTGGGTTATTAATAAACACATAGTTGTACAATGATTAAGACAGAGGTCATTGATTTTTAAAGAAAGTTGGAGCTATTAGAGTTGAGAGTAAGAAATGAAAATTATATATCTTTTAAATTTTAATAGTTTTTATTTATTACAATTTATTCACTTTGTATCCCAGCTGTAGCCCCCACCCTTGTCCCCTTGCAATCCTGCCCTCTATCCCTCCTGCCCTCTCTAATCTCTTCCCACGCCCCTTCCCCAGTCCACTGATAGGGGAGGTCATTCTCTCCTTCCATCTGGCCCTAGCCTATCAGGGCTTATCAGGAGTGGCTGCATTTTCTTCCTCTGTGGCCTGGTAAGGATGATCCCCCCTAAATATCTCTTCTTTAATGATATTTGGCATATATTTGGCATATAAATGTTTATATATATATAAACATTTGGTATACAATGTAAGAAGTTGGAAGGATATGTGATATAGCTCTAAGTGAATTATTAAATTTTCATAAATATCTCAAGTAATAACTTCTTTATATAAATTTTGCTATTGAAAAAAACAAGAACAAAAGAAATCCTAAAGCACGTGTATTTAGGATTTAGTGCATTGATATTCTTATGGCAGTGGTGCTGACAATAATGATGAGGGGTGGGAAACTATTACTGTTTTAATATCATTGCTGAATATATGAATATATTGACCTTGACTCTAGTTCGGAGAAAAGGAAGGTTAGTAAGGTCAGGAGTTGTAGATCTCTTTAGACTTAGTTCCTTGGGGGTGATTCTACTGTTCATCATTAGTATTCCTGCAGTTTAGAGCAGTTCAAACAGATCAACAGCAAACATCAACAGTGGAACAAAGCAGCAGCAGCCTGCTTGAAGCATTTTCTATATTGTTTCTCTCTAGGAACATCTTGAAGCATCCTCTCTTTCTCTCTCTCTCTCTCTGTCTTTCTCTGAACTTCTATTTATAACCTCTCAGTGTCTGCACAAAGATGTTATGCAGCTGGCAAAAGACAAGCCCCTGGGCCCCCAGCACAAGACAGTTTCCAGCTGAGAAAGATCATAAACCTTCTCATGAGGCTGTTATGAGCTGTGGAAAAAAGTAAAAGTATTCCTACATTCCACATTTAGAATTACAATTAAAACATATTTACATAATATAACTGAGGTTTTTAAGGAAATCAAAGCTTGTTTGCATCAGTATAGAATGTTGGTGCCTCTGGAATTGATGCTCCTTTAACAACACATGAAAGAATCCAATTAGTTTCTTTTTATAAACTGTATACATTTGCTTTTTGGATATTTGTTATTAATTTCTCCCAAGTAGTTAGTACAAGATCTACAAGCTCTTTTCCGATTTTCATTTTGATTACCCATAATGACATAATCTCAGTATTAGCAAGAGACACGACAATTTAGGCTAGATCTGTTCCTCACAAGTGATGTAGTCTTATTCTACCTATTACAATTAATTCAGAAATCTTTTCTATGTATGTATTCATTTTTTCACTTTTGCTCATGTGCTATGAAATCCATGCCATAATACTATCTTCCCTTTGTATGATTAGACCAATACGAGAATGAATGGAAAGCAAAATGACCAAAATACTATCATGTTTATGATGAATTCCATTCACATAAGCATTTTGCAGTCTTTGTTTTACTGGAATTTACTCTTTCCGTTTTAGTTGTTAGACATCTTAAACTGTTTAAATCTGAATCTCCTTTTAATATCTAGAATAAATTACTTAACTCATAAGTACTTAATCGATTATAGGCATCAGCCAGTTACTATCTCACATAGATTTTTGAAAATCATTGAGTTTGCAACTGGTATTTACAGGTCTGTGCCGTTTGTCTGTGCTTTTCATGATTGAATTTTTGTTGACTTATTACCCAAATATCTAACTAAATCTCCTGTTTCTATTTTTTCTGGAGCAATATGTAACCCCAGATGGAAGAATTTTTTTTTCTATTTTTTGTAATCATTTTCTCTAAAATATCTGCATCAGAATCAGCCAACAAAATATCATCAGTAATGATAAATGATAGACTGAGGAAACTAGCTACAAATTATTTCTAAAGGTTGTTGCACAAAATATTGACATAATGGACTATTTAACAATTCCTGGAAGTACCTTCCAATGGTATCTCTTTATTGGACTGCTGTTCAGAATATGCAATGAGAAAACAAACCTTTCCATAGCATGCTCAGGCAAAGGTATTGTGAAAAAGCAATTGTTTAAGTCAATTATTATTACAGGCCACAATGTAGGTAAAAAAGAAGGTTAAGAAGTCCAGGTTGTAAAGGACATATTAGATGATTTACTATATTAACTGCTCTGAAATCCAGTATCATCCCCCATTTTCCTTATTTATTTCTTACAACAAACACAGGGGAATTCCATAGGATGGTAGACTTTTCTGTATGGTGAGCCTCCAGCAGCTCCTGTACCAGTTGTTTAAGTGCTTGTATTTTTTTTTCTGCTCCTGCCACATAGGACTGCTTGATATCTATTTTAAGGGTGGGACTGTTGGTACTTCACGAATGACCCCTTATATATTTGAAAACTCAGTGCCTGTGATATCTTGTGTTTGGTCAATGGGCACAGCTTATGTTTGTTCTTAGTTACACATATTAATACCTTCCCCAGGAGCATCCAACATTTCACCTCTAATTACACCATTGGCTGTCTCTGGGATTGCTGGAATATTATTTTCAGTACCCCATTGTTGTAAAAGATCCCTTCCCCATAAATTTATGAGTATGTCAGCCACATAGTGTCTCAGCTTTCCTGTTTGCTCTTCTGGTCCCATATATTTAATCCATCAGACACTTTATCTTATTTGTGATAATTTACCAATTCCTATAAACTGTCTGTAAACCTTCTGATGTGGCCATTCTGGATTCTAAGATTTGTGGGAAAGGATACTGACATCAGCTCCTGTATCTACCAAACCTTCTATTTAAACATCATTCATTGTAATATTAATTTGGGTTTCTGATCATTAACCACTACTTGCCAGAACACATGTTTTCCATCACTCCCAAATACCACTGTTCTTTCTACTGGAGTGGCTTTGTCCTTGTTGTAAGGAAACAGTAACAGCTGAGCAAGTCTATCCCTTGTATTATGTTGCATCTTCTTTTTTACTTAAGCCATGACTTTAATTTCTTCCTTGAAATCCTCGTCTATAATCCTGGGATGCACAATAAATCCTTGAGAGGTTAATAGATTTCTTTCCAAAACTATTCCTACTGTCTTTGAAGGTAAAAGACCATAAACGTCAGTGGTTATTTTATAACATTTAACTATGGGGGATATGTTTATCTGTGGTCAGATCCAAAGCTGCATTGTGTGCATAAGATCAGTAGTGTGCATAAGATCAGCAATAGTTAGTTTTGGTTTTCCTGCTTGCTTGTTACCTCTTGGCTGACCAAAGGTAAGGGGGCTTGTAACTTCTGCTGCAAGGAGTGAGCTGACAGGCCCTTCCATTCATTTCCAGAGGGCAAGAGGTTACCTTATATGTCTCTCCTGGATCTGAAATTCCTAGTTCAATGTTTTCACTTTCTACAGGGGTTACAAAACCCTGAAAGCCTTTGCATTCCATTACAGCCAGAATCTGCTTGTATTCTACTACAAATACCAATTTATCTTGGGTTAGTGCACCTGCTATCTTGAGCTTTGACGTTTTTAACCTTACAATTTCTTTATAAATGAACACATTCATCACAAAGTATCAGGTATGTTGATATCTGAGACCTCTAGATATGACTTGTGCTATGCTATTGACATGATGCTTCTGAGAGCCAGCATAAGCTTACCCATTCACCTATTAGGGCTGACCATGCTTTTAATGGTCTAATTACTCTCTGACATTCAGTATTTTCATTCTTAAGTGACAAGGTCTCTATCAACACCTAAATGGCATCAGGGTTTTATATGACTTTATTTAGAGCTAAAGCCAAGCTCTGTAAGAAGTTTGTGAGGGCTTTGTAGGATCCTTGTATTATCTCAATCTTTCCCCAGGCTCTTCAATCATATCCCAAGCATTGCTCTATAACCACATCATCAGATCAAATTTGTTCTTATGGGTCATCACTAAGCAACTGATTTTCAACAACATTTATCCCCCTTCCTATATTTATTTGTCCTATTAGCCTGGCTTTGTCCCTCAACTGTGATAACCACTGTAATTGCTGACCAGCTTCTAGCACAGCTTACACTAATCTCTTCTAATATTGGGGAATAATTCTATTTTGCATAGACCAGTTACTTAGTATTTGTCCAATGAATGGGAAATATATTCTGTAGGACACAACAGACTCATAAATAACTTCAAATCAGACATTTCTGTTGGTATAATGTTCTTTTGGAATGTACACAATTTACCCTTGTTCATTCAAATGCTGATTTCTCTACCCCACTATCTGGTTTCAATCTGGCCATTGCATTCTAAGCATCACCTGTGCCAAGTTTGTGTAAACATGCCATCATGTGTTCTCTGTATTGTCAATAAAACAACCAGCCACAATTCTGAGCAATGGAGAGAAGAGGGTGGGACATCCTGGTCCAGAGGGAAGGAGAAGGAAGTAAGTGGGAAGACTAGGAGAGCTGAGCTCAGCAGGACAGGACTTTGAACCATGAGGAGTGATGAACCAGACCTAAGATAGGACTAAAAGTAAGTACAATGGGTGAAATTTGAATGGTAGGAAATTATGCGAGCTTGGAGGTTTAGGATGGAATAACTATTGCCCAGCACTGTGCTCTAGGTTAATTAAATAAATACTAGTCTCTGTGTGGTGATTTGAGTATACAGCTGGTTTAAGAATAACTGTTGCTTAACTAAAAGATAAATCAATAATAAGTATTAATAACTCACAACACATTTCCATTGAACACCATGTTATCTCATCATAAGCATGGCAACCATTACTACCAGGCATGTGCTGCACAATTACTAGAAAAACTGATGGTTTCTGTGTGCTCCCAGGCAACACCTCCGCTGGTGCACTTTGCTCCATCTTAATCCTTTTGCCCTATATGATCTGCTTTTCCCAGTCTCTTGCCTCATTCATGGGCTGCTGGGACCTGTCCACCAAAGTGCATGAATCAGGATGGGATGGTGAGAGTGGAGAAACTCTGGCTCTCAGTTATCAGGTAGAAACATTTTTGGTCTTCCGTTAACAGTGGCACTATTTGCTTTACAAGTGCTTAATCCTTTACCTGCAGACTATTTTATTGTACTAAGTCTGTAATCTCTAACTCTGTAATCCTTTCTAAAATGAGAATTGAGTGGCACATCTTTTTCAGCATTTTCCCCAACCTTTTAAAAAATGAAATATAAAAAAACAATAAAGCAAAAACAAAAATCCTGTCTGGGAGCAAGGTAGGAGAGAACCCAGTGAACCATTTTCCTGACATCCTGAAACAGTACTATCATACTTTCAACATCTGCCATTTCCTCTACAGCATTAGAGACTAAGTTTTCCATTATGCTTAAGCCATGTCTGGGTGTCACCTATAGGCTTTTTTTTTTAAACCTACTGCATTTGAGACTCCTAAATAACTCTACCTTCCTTCAGACTCCTGACCCTAGGTGGAAGATAAAAGGTTAGTAGGAAGGACAAGGGATGCAGACCTTACCAGAATTAGTTTCTTGGGTGAGATTCCACTCTTCATCATAAGGATTCCAGCAATCCAGTTAAACAGCAAATAGCAAACAGCAGGAGCAGAATGAATCTTTGAAGCATTCTCTGGAGCATTCCTCTCTAGAAGCATCCTTCTCTCTCTCTCTCTCTCTCTCTCTCTCTCTCTCTCTCTCTGCCTCCTATTTATTCCCAGTTCCCTGTGTGTGGCAGTTTGCAGCTGACAAAGATCATGTGCCCTCAGAAGGTATTCATGGTATAGTTACTTACAAGCAGATAGTAACCATATAATTCAGAATAAACATACTAAAATCTATAGACCCAAAGAAGCTAAACAACAAGAGGACCCCAGGGAGGATGCTTAATTCTCATTCAAAATGCAAAAAGGATAGAGACTGAAAGTGGCAGAAGAGAGGAAACAAGATGGGAGCCTCACCATAGATGCTACTCCACGTAACAGGGGATCAAAGCAAATGCAGACTCACAGCCAAATTTTAGGCAGAGTGCAGGGAGTCTTATGGAAGGAGGAGGAAGGGATAGAAGGACCCAGAGGGGACACAAGTTCCACAAGGAGCTAAACAAATCCAAAAAATTTGGAGCCAGCGGAAGAGGTTATAGTCAGTCCTAATGAGATTTGATAGGCTAGAGTCAGATGGTAGGGGAGGAGGGCTGCCCACTTTTGAGAATTAAAGGAGGTTTATGATGTGTGAACCCACCTAGCTTTCATCCAATGAAGGGGAAAAATACAGCAATCCTAATATATGACACAATAGTTCCCAAAGACCTGCTTTGGGCATTTTTGGAACACGCCTAAACCACACACACACACACACACACACACACACACACACACACACACACACCCATTTAACAACTATGTGTAAGAAAGTAAATATTGTACAGTAGAAGAAACTTTACCTTGAAGGAGTACATTAGAATCCAGAGAGTCTAGGAATACTCCTTTGCAATATTTCATAGTGGAGTACCCACTTGTTGGAAAGGATTTTATAGTAGATATGGGCAACAGCAACTATCTTCACTCATGGACACATTAAATTTGTGTTGTGCTAACCATACAATGAGTTATGGACTGAACATGCTCTAGGTCTTGGAGAATGAACAATGAAAATAATTGCATTCCAGACTCATCAAGAAATGTCTGCTGAGCTTTTTAAGTATCCATTGCTCAGATAAAATTTTGAAATTAGAAATCTCATCATGGTGGTAATGAAAAGTGACAGTGCCACTGAATGAGTCAAAGCTGACATTTTACTTGTAATGACGTCCCACTATGTGCTGGTGACCTAAATATTACCATCTTCTGAATTCCCTTTAGAAAGTAATTTTGCTGTTGATGTCATTGTTTTTTCATTATATATCTCAGCCTTTGTTATGTATTTGTGCATGTTTTCTGGAATCACATTCACAAACATTTCCTTGTATTTCTCCCTAAGAGCTAAAAGAAAATGAACACTTGGGTCATCATCAGTGATAACCAACCCCACCCAGTTCCAACTCAAATGAAGCATCACAGTACGGGACAGAAAGTGTCTTCAGGTGCTAATAAATATGTTGAAAAGATCACTGTCACTCAGGTTAGATATGGTCCAAGGAAAACTCTCAAGCATGCAAACATAAGAAGCAACATATGAAATATGACTGCCAGAAGTCAGCCTAAAATATGAATTACGTTTAGAACCTTTAGGAACTACTAAGAAGGATAATCCCTTCATCTCATCAATGTCCTCTTTTATTACCACGGGATTCTATAGAATTATTGCCAAGGTAGGGCAAAAATCCACTTGTTTATTAACCTACCTGGTCTTGTATGTAATCCATGGTAGTGTCTGTGGCACACAACTTCTCTTACTATTTAACCCTTGAGGTTTTTAGGTAAATACAGGCATACATCCAGAAAATTGGATTCAATTTTCTCCTGATACCAGAGAATTGAGTAACTATGTATGATAAAACCTAGTATCTGGCAGGTTCCTGGATATCATTAGTTTTGCAGATGTTGCCTATGATTGCCCTCTAAGTCCCATTCTATATGCAAGTACTTTACAGATGTACTTAAGAGAAGTGTGAACAGACTTTGAACAGAAGTGTGAACAGAGCAAATTTAGTTCATCCAAATCTGTCAATCTATAATCAATCACATTGGCCATTGGGCAAAGTAAATGTCAAAGACACATTTGTTAAAAGACTAGGGTTCCTGTTGATCTCCTCAACAACAAAAAACAGAAAATAATTTTCTTTTTGGCAAACTGAAAAGAATGAACAGATACTATGACTGAGGTTGATCCAAACATAAAAATCTTCAAATCAAGTGCAATATATATGCCAGCATTCATCCTAAATTCCCACATGATAGCATAGCTCCTAAAGTAGGTATGGGAAAACATGAAATCTTTGGAAGTTGATAGTGCTTTCACAGTTCATGAGAATATGTCAATCAGAAAGTTTTTGTCTTGATAAAATTCTTATTCTCAAGAAACAGGAATAAATGGGTTCTGTTGCATCTCAAACACAACAGAATAAACTGAGTGAGGAGCTCACAGTCTGTATAAGCACCTGTGGCAGCACTTGACATTCTAAAGCTTTTGATGTACAGGCAATGCATCTTTCTTCCCCTTTATGCTAATTTTCCTACATGTCTGGTCCATCTCAAAGATTTCCATTGGAGGCTGCCTAGTTAGACTCCTGTGAACTTTTGTCAGCTTGACACAATGAAGAATCATATGGGAAGAAGAAATCTTAACTGAAAAATTCTTCTAATAGATTACGTTGTAGGCAAGCCTATGAGACTTCTCCCCCATCCCCCCTTTTATATTGATGACTGGTGTGAGGAAATTCAACACAATTTAGGCAATTCCATCCCTGAGATGGTCGTTCTGGTTTAAGGATGAGCGAGGCCTAGAGTAACAAATAAGCAGGGTTCCTCCATGGACTGCAATTCAGTTCTGGTCTGCATGGTTCCTGACTGGAGTTCCTGCTCCAACTTCCCTTCATGATGGACTATAAACTGTGAAGAGAAATAAACTTTTTCCATCCTGGGTTGATTTCGGTTACAGTGCTTATTACATCAATAGAAATTAAAGTAAGACAAAGTAGCACTGGGCTCCTAAGTATTTCCATGGATGATCTTACTTGGTGAGGAATCTTTAGAGATTCTGGACTTTTGAGCTGGAAAAGCTACTGAGTGCTTAAAGATAACTGTGTTCTTATTATTTGGGAGTTTGGAAAAGAATATTGAAAGCATTGTAGGCAATGGAGACCAGCACTGTGAAGTTTCAGAGGGACATTTGAGAGTCCGTCAAAGGCCCTTTCAGGGTGCTTCATGTGATATGTTTGAATTAAGAAAACTGTGGTATCTGCTCAGGTGCAACTGTGATTAACAAGATAAATACCAATGCTGTAAAACCTCCACTTTACCAGGACAATTGATGGTGGACAGCCAGGGCTGATAAATCAGCTGTGATTGAGAAGAGATCATTATCATTGTGGTGAAATCCTCTACAAGAATTTTCTCAGGACAGTACTCAGAAATTGTGGTCCATAGGGTCTCAAGCCTGCATGATAAGCTGGCAGCCAAACTTGGTGGTGTGTAAGATTCTCCCATAGGATACTGGTTTTAGTGGCATGAAAGTCTCAGAATTGAAGGTGTAATTAATAAGGAGCATCTGAGCATGGGCATTAGAAGAATCTACAAGAGGACACTGGTTACATTACAGCATCTGTAGCAGTAGAAACTCAAAATTAAAGAGTTCATAGAGAGATTCAAGCCTTGGTACCTGCCATATGTCAGGACTGACATACCTAAAGAGGTCTGAAGAAGCCATTTGTGAAGAAAAAGCTTCAGACATAGTGGAGATACCAGCATATTGTATATGCCATAACCACGAAGAAGAAAGAGAAGTGGCAACAGAATGGTGATCACTGATCCTACAACACAAGAAATGTGTTGTAGTTTCAGAGACAGAGAAGAGCTGCCCAGGTCCCTTATTGTGGTGATTCTCTTGCAGGCTTTAAAACAGGCAGGGAAAACAAAACAAAGAAACAAACAAACAAAAAAACCGATCAGGGTGAGATAGGAATAAAACTCAGTTCACTCCAACTTTACTGTAATTTCTAGAGTTTAGCCCAGATCAATTTACTTTAGACATATTTAAGCACAGCAAAATTAGGAGGAAAGAGAAGTATTCAGATAACAATTAACTTAGTCCTAAGTGTGCAAAAATTTAAGACATGTTTACACTGAAAATCTTTACAAAGTGTATCTGGCTTCTTTCACAAGAATGGCTACTGCTGACTGAGAGATAGTACCCAAAATTTAGGATCTAGGGAACTTAACTGAGATAAATATAATGCCTGTGGGTGTCAGGATTAGTATGGCCCTTGATAATACAGAAGTCACTTAAACTGCCATAAAGCCCAAGTGACATCACTCATAAGAATGGGTTTCATGGTCTAGAAGCAATGCTTAAGATTTAGAAGGAGGGGCTGCATGTCGTCCCCAAGCCCCATTACCCTCTATCCCAAAGAGGCCTGTGGGGGTCAGCAACATTCAGCACAGAGACCCCTCTGCCTATTCCCTACCTGTCTGATGCACCTGAGGTACAGCCTGCAGAGCAGAGTCCTACAAAATCCCAAAATACATTCAGGTTCACCTGAGGCACAGCTAGCACAGGTAAGCAGCAAGCTCTTCCCTGAGCTCCACTGTCAGGCCCAAGGCTCTGGCTGACTTCCCAAGGAGTTGTGTACCAGGAACATTTGGCCAACACCAAGGGCAGTCAGATGGCTAAAGACCAGGTTAAGAGCACACTTAACAAAAGCCAGACAATCTGGTACCACGAGAGCCCAGCTATCCTTCTACAGCAAACCTGGAATATCACAACAGAGCCGAAGTACTAGAAGATGATCTTAAATCCAAATCCAACCTTATAAAAATGATAAAGGCTTTTAAAGAGGAAATGAATAAATCCCTTAAAGAAATACAGGAAAATACAATTCTGGGTCCAGTGCCCCATCCCTGGAGACCTTTGGTGGCCATCTGGGAAAGACAGGTGAGGTCTCTATGAGCCATAAATCCATCCCTACAGAGAATACTAGAATGAAATCTCCAACCTAAGGAAGGTAACGACATCAAAGAAAACACAGGAAATAATTCCTCAACAGGAAAAACAAAAGGGAAGCACACACACACACACACACACACACACACACACACACACACAAACATCACTATCATCAAAACAACAGGAACTAACAAAGCATTTCTCATTAATATCTCTCAATGTAAATGGATTCAGTTCCCAAATAAAAAGACACAGGCTAACAGAATGGAAACTGTTTAGGAGTCAAGTACCAGGCACGATTTCCCTCCTGTTGAGTAAACTCTCAATCCAATTAGACAACTGTTGGTTACCCCTCATATGTGAATGCTACCACTTCACCTTTAACTTGCCATGTGCATCACATGGAGTCATGAATATTGCATTTGGGTAGAACTAGTAATTTCTTCCTTTCCTTGGCAGTACGCATAGTAGTTTCTGGTGCCATAGAAGCTAGAATGCAATGGGAGACTCAGGTTAGATCCAACTTAAATAAATTTGAGTCCTCTGTAAGTGTGTTGTGTCAGCCAGGAGTGGTGGGCCACGCTTTTAATCGTAGCACTCAGGAGGCAGAGGCAGGCAGATCTGTGTGTTCGAGGCCAGCCTGGTCTACAAAGAGAGTTCAGAATATCCAGGGTTATTACACAAAGAAACCTGTCTCCTAGATACCAAAAATTCTGCAACAAAACAGACACAATGTAGTCCTGGCTGGGGTGGCTACCAATATAGATTGCCTGCACTCAACACATGAATCTGGAACATAGAAACACATGAATACATTAAAGTCAGTTTTACAAAAGGATTCAAATTTCTTATTAGATTAATTAGTTGTTCTGACCTTTAAATATATGTAAAGATTTGAGTATAGCACCTCATATGCAGAGAGCTGTCCAAAGATCTGGACTGTAAGCATTCTTGCCAAGGTAGATTTCTGTTACTGCAATAAAACATTTATAAAAAGGAAACATTGAATTTTGGCTTATAGTCTCAGAATTTCCAGTTCAGGGTCATGTGCCCCTGTTATTTGGGACCTGTGCCCGCTGAGTATATTATGGGCAGAGGAGGCCAATCTGCCTCATGGCAGCAGAAAGAAGAATAAAACATGAGCAGTAAGGCTCCCAAAACCCTTTCCAGGGTACCCAGAAACTAACTGCTTTCACTAGCCCCCAAACCTTAAGGTTTTCACAACCTCTAATGATGCCATGCCTTCAATTCATGGTCACTTGAGGAAATTGAACATTCATCTATAGTACCCAAGCTCATAATGTTATTTTGCCACCAAACACTTACACTAAGAAAACCATAGAAATGTGTGAATTTATTTAACTACATACTTATTTAGGCTATACAGATCTGTTATCTCTCAGTTTTTAGCAAATAAACAAATGTATATATACATATATGTATATATGTTTGTACAGAGGTGATTGACCTAACTTGAAACCTGCTAAACACTGTTAAGAAGCATACCATTTTATTAAGCTGACATTCAATACCACCAATATAGGAAGATGTTTAAATAAGGCTATTGAAAAAAAGAATACAGCTGAAGCAGAACCTTATCACTCCATTAGCTGGTGTGAGATGGAATAACTGCTATATATTCAGAGAAGTGGAAATCAAATAAACTGTCTGGTTCAAAGTGATAAAAATCGCCCTAAAATGGCTAAACTAAGAGGCAAACAAAACAATTCTGTCATACCTCCTTAAATATTTTTAGTACATTGTGACTCACCCAGACAAACATTTGTTCAAGAAGTCAGTTACCCATTGTGTGAATGAATAGGAAGGTTTCTTTCCTCAGGACAGGCTAAGCAATTGTGTAAAATTGTGAAGTAAAATGAGATAGGATAAAAATAACAAAAACAAAAACATAGCCACTCTGTTTTTAATCAATGTCAGCCAAGGGACTCAAGAACAGAATGTGTTCTTATTTACACCAATATTAATATCAACTGTTGGTATAAAACTCAAGACAGGAAAATAAACCCAACCAGGGATAGTGGTGGACGGCACAGAAACTAGTGTCTCATCTGCAGAAAATGAAGCTTACAGGTTATAATAGTAACACAAATAGCCTCAAGGAACTGAAGAAGAAATGAAATTAGTTCCTCCACACAAAATGTGGCCTTATTTTTTAACTCTACTTGTCACCCTGGACAAGCTGAGCAACAAGGCATTTAAACATATTTACAATGTAGAAGGTATAAATGACAATACAATGTCTTTCTGTATACAAGAACTTTAAGGCTATACTGAAAATGGGAATGGCACTTCAACAACAAGCGTGCCTTCTGAGAGTCAGTCATAACCTTCTGTAAGACAGTAAAGGCCCCACCACACACACACACTGTGCTAGATGATGTCTTCTACAACCATGGTGTCAGATATTTGGTAACAAATGCGATGTTCCGTTCCACTCGTGACATTGTAGGACTTGATGAGGCACTCCAGCCATGGGTATGCATCTACAGACCAGGAAGGCATCAAATTCAGTCATTATGCCAAGCATATCAGCAGTAACGCTGATTAGTTATAATTTTTCCCAACCTCAGATGAAAGTGATTAAAAGCTCAAGAAATACTTGACAGCAGAAGCAGCCAATAATCTCACCCACTTTTTTTATCCTCTTCTTGGCCTTCCTGCTATGGCCCTCCTTGTCTTTTCCTTGACTGACTAAAGGGAAGTGGAAACTGCACTTGTGATCACATCAGCATGAGCCTTACATGTGACCTGCCCAGCTGACAGTAATAATGCTGACCATCATGTTTGTCGAAGACCAGGGCAGGCTCAATTCTAACATCAACAGAAGGCCCTGGTAGGTCTACTAGGCCATCTGGTATGGTACTCAAGCTCACCCATGGTAAAGAAGCTCCTGTGCATGGCTGCTATAACTATATACTATATATTATAACTATATAACTATATTGTAAAATATATATATATTATATATATTTATATTTTATATATATAATGCTATATATAATACATATTTAATAATATAAGGTACACATAAATATTAATTTACCTGTATATTTCAAAAGTTACCAGGCATTTATTTCTGAAAATAAATATGTGGTAAGAGCAATACTCAACACAAATTAAAACTGAAAACAAAATTAAAACTTTGCTCTAAATGCACACATTTTCCCATTTCTTGAAAACTGATGTTACAATGCAGAGACCTCCTATGGAGAAGCAACCTCTAAGAGTCCCACCAGCAACATAGAAGCAAGCAGCTGTGATATTTGTCACTGAGAACAATTACTACAAGAATCAAACTTCTTAAAATAAATTAAACCTTAAAATTTATTTTAAGGTTCCAACAGAAAAGAATTGGTGGTCAGAGAAAGACTTGGTGGCAGTGACTACAACGGGCACAAATTTTACCTGTGCAGAAGCCAGTGGACAAGCCAGTGTTTGTGCACAAAATGGCTAAATTTCATAAAATTTTCAAAATACATAATGTTTCTAGGCTCTATGTCCAAACTCAAGAGTCAAATGTGATGTGACCAAAACTGCTATGCTTTAAGTGTATTTCAAAATATTTTAAAACTTCATTTTTTACATTTATTGTACTTCTGCTGCTATCCCATCAAGACATGGATAGGTATTTTCACACTTAGTAATTCCCATGAACTCAAGCTTCCTTCAATCCAGTCTATGGATTAGATATATACTGGGTGCCTTTTCAAGAATGAAAAGGAAGCACCTTTGAAATATGGCCTACCAATTTTTATTCCTGAAGGACAAATCACGTTCATGATCCTTTCCAGATTCCTCTGAAGGTCATCATCAGTGAGGATTTCTGATGCTGGGATCTGGAAAAATTTCTCCTAAAAATGATGACAAAGGAACTATCATCAGAAAAGCATTAAGCACAGAATTTCAGTAACTAATTTGCTATAATAACCTACTATACATGAGTTTATTAAAGTTGCAGAATTCATAAAATGGAAAACTGGTATAAGCTAAAACCCAATCCTCTGCTTTAATTCTAAAACAACTTTGAGTTGTACACACACATAGTAGATCATGTAGCAAGGTTGATGACACTTGTATACCCAGGGCAATAAATCTAGTGTTAAGTATGAAAGGATATAACATTAAAGAAAATTTATTTCATTTTTTCCCTTTCTATGTTACAGTTTTAGAGATTTCTATTGGCCTGCTAGCTTTCTATTATCAACACATACACTAGACACTAACAGCTCCTCAGTAAATATTCATTAATAAGTGACTAGATAAACTGTCTAGATTGAAAGAAAAAAATCACTAAAGCTCAACTTGGGTTGTTTTCCAATGCATATTAAAAAAAGAAGAAACTCTTACCCTAACAAAAGGCTGGGGTAGTGCAAGTTTTGGTTTCTTCAATGTGTTTTTTTTTTTTTTTTATTTTTTCATCCCACACATGGGATGTAAAAATATTTTTTGTTCGTCCTCAGCTAAAAAAAAAAAACTCATAAAAGGGCACATTATCTTGGATAGCTGAAACAGATGTGTGAGAAGACGTGTTTTGCTGGAAGCTTTGTTTTGCAAGGGGCCTGGCTTTTGCCAACTGGAGAAACAACCTTGCGTGGACTCTGAGAAGATATAAATAGAAGTCCAGGGACATGGAGACAATGATTTTGGACTTCCAGATAGTTAGGTTTTGCAATGGTCCATTGCAAGATTTCACTTTGCAAAGAGAAATGCTCCAGAGAACTTCTCATGGCACTCCAACTGAGTCTTGCTGCTTTTGCTGACTCATTCTGACTCAGCAGAGTCTTGCTGTTTCTGCTGAATCTTGCTGCTGCAGTTGCTTTGTGTTGCTGTTTGATGTTCCACTATTTGAATGGACTGCTGGTATCCAGATGAGGAAGAGTGGAATTGCCCCAAGAAACTATGTCTAAAAAAGTCTACAATCCCCTTTTCCTAATCACCTTCTTTCTTCAGTGGGTTAAAATGGAGGTAGAAGCATTTAAGAACTCTAAATAAAGTAGGTTTTTGAAAAATCTAAGCCTACAGGCTGATCTTTATCTTAGCAAAATTCAGTATGCCTAGCCTTGTGATAGCCAGTGACTTGACTGTTTACTGGAGCTATGGGTCACTTTGGAAAACCTAACAATGTCATCTGAGTTTGGAGAGCTTGGAGTATGTAGCATTAGCTTGACCTCAAGAGGACAGCAATCAGCCACACGTACAGAAAGTTATGACAACTTACGTGATATAATTGCATCATAACCTAGGTCACTGGTTCTCAACCTGTGAGCCATAACCCCTTTGAGAGTAAAATGACCATTTCACATAGGCTGCATATCAGATATTTACAAGTCATAAGGATAGCAAATTTACACTTATGAAGAAGCAACAAAAATTTTATGCTTGTGGTCACCATAACCATAACAGAGATATTAGGCAGGTTGAGAACCACTGGCCAAAGTCAAGCTGCCCTAGCTCCCAGTAGTCCATGTATACTGTTATACACAGTGTAGGAAAACTAACAGTGTTGGCTTCACGGGAGAGGTTTAGCTTATGAATATGAAAGCACAGAAAGGCAATGTTTAGAATGAGCAGCTTCAAGTACTTCACAACTTACAACTACTAGAATCAGAAATGACATGCATCTTCAGGGCTTCTCCACACTATACACAGTAATACATATCTATTTATCGAATGACCTCATTTCCTTTTAGATGAAGCTATAGAGGCTTTCAAAGTATAGTGAGATAATGACGGTGTGGCTCTGCATCTGCTCTTTGACCAAGCAGTAGAAGTTCTGAATGACAGGTAGAATGGCTCTTCAGATTTTAACTCCTCAACTCTGTATTTGTAAAATGTGATTTACAATAGAAAACCAAAAGCTATAGAAATACAGTTTTAGATCCATGTGGCTGTAATTCAGTTATATATTCCAAGTTATTTTAAATCCTTTTAAGAAAAAAACAAAGAGAAACTGAGGATTTCAGGTTAAAAGGTCTCCATAAGTTACACTGAAGTAAATTTAGTAGGATGAATTTTAAAGATTTTAAATATATATTTTAGCTTAAATATCTTTACCAAGTCTGTTACTTACAGAATCCTTGAGGTAAGCTTCCAAGACTCCTGTTCCATCATCAAATGTGAAAGTCATAACAAACACATACTGCAGAGGTACAATGCCCAAAACTAGTAAGGGGAAAAAGCACATTATTCCAGGCTGCTAGACTTTCTATAAGATAAAGTTGAAAGTGCTTTATTCTAGTGAATGGCAGCAGATAATGTTCACTGACGAGTATTTGCAACAGAAGGAACACTTTCTTCTCCAGGATCAATTTATGAAACCCACACAACAGAATCACTTTGGAACATTCCACTGTATTTAGGCAAGAATAGTCTCATGATATAGAGAATTGTATTCTAGTACTTGATACAATAATAGCAAGTGATTAATAAAATATAACTCATTGCATGTTAATTATATGAAAAAATAAAATTAAAAACATAGACTATTATAGAAACCAACACATAGTTTACAATGTTAAAAGTTTATCTCCTTTTCTATTATGAGTATAGTATCCTTTATTCTTCTTAATATTATTTTTTTTTTAATTTTTAACCAGAGAAAGAACAAACCTGCCAGAATCTGGGGTCCCAGAATTTGCTGGATGAAGAATATGAATACACTGGAGATACCGACCATGAGAATTTTCAGTTAAGAAAAACACCATTTTTTAGGAGTTGAAGTAACTGTATAGATGTATGAACTATTCTATTACGGCCCATATTCCAATAGAAAAATTAAATGAAGAGGCAAGTCAGAAGAGTAAGTTAGAGTATAGACACAATTTTAGTGTGCAAAAGCCTTGAGACGGAAATGGTCTCAAGAGTTATACTTAAGCAATCCTAAGAAGGAGAAAATTCAAAATCATGGAGGACAAGAAACGGCATTGCCCAGCTCAACAGGAGCAGCACATACAAAGTGATATGAGATCTCACTGGCCCAAAGTACAAGACAGATGTATGACAAAGAGAAAGCACACGTGTTTACATGTTTAGAAAGCTAAATTTCAGCCTAGAGGAGAGAAGCTGGGTATACAGTTTCATTGAAATTCTTATTTTCATGAAATTAATAATTTGAGTTGCCAAAACTAAACCTACAGCTGTCAATGGCTATGAAGCATAAACTCTGAGAAAAACATTGGCAAAGTGGACATTTATTGAGGAGACAAAGAAGTCAGGAACACAGGAAAGTAACAAAAGAGGGACAAGTACTTGGCTTGAAAATATAGACTCATATAGGCACAAAAGACACTGTGAGACCTAAAAAGAGCATTGTTCTTACAGAAAAGGAAATAGATATACAAATGCAACATATAATTCTAGTAGACAGGACATCGTACATACTAGTAGGGAGACCTGGCTTCACTATTAAGGCCTATCTAAAAGTTAAGAAGAATATTCTGGTTTCTCTTCAGATCATAGAAGTCTTTTGCCTTTTAAAAGTTAAAAGGAAAAGCTCTTAGTACACACCTTACATTGTACTCTGCTCATGGAAAATAAAATCGAGGGCTGGGTGAACAGTCATGTCATCAATAGAGTCTCCTTTGTGCTCGCTAAAGACACAGAGGACAATAAAAGCCATCTCAACACCTGTTACAACTCAAAGTATGAATCATAAAGATTTTCTCAGGATTGGTATTTGTGATCAATCATTAAATGGAAAACAATTGGTCAAGTATTGAAATATGATTAGGATTATAATGCTCAGAAAGGATAGCAAGTATTTTAAATAGTCTTTTTTTTTTGTTCCCGCTGAGACAGGGTTTTTCTGTGTTGCTTTGGCTATACTGGACTTACTTTGTAGACCAGATTAGTCTCAAAATCACAGAAATCTCTCTGCCTTCACCTTCCAGAGTGCTATGATTACAGGTGTGCGACACCACACTCAGCTCTTATATTTTATTACAACTGTTAACTCAGTTAAGTTAAACCAGTTTTGCCCTAAGTATCTACAAATATTGAAATATGAGTCAGTGAGAAGACAGAATTAAAATTTTAGAATACAAAAATGTAGCTCACCTTCTGCCACAGAGGAAGGAATCCATAGTCTTTTATTAGGAATGGTACTTAGGTTTTGTATGGGTTTCAACTTTGAGCACTGTTTACATCTGAAAGAAATAAGAAAAATGGCAAGTATTTAAATATAACCAAATTCATTTATTCATTACATCTTGTTCAAGTAGGAATAGTTTTAGAAAGTCAACTATTATATAGAAAAGCACTTGACTGTCTACACTGTAATGTGCTTGTTTCAAGAAAATTATGATCAATTTACTACACAAAAGCAATAAAATATACTATGAGCATGGTGGTTTCAAAAAGAATGGTCCTCAGAGGCTCATATTTGAATGTTTGTTCTCCAGTTGGTAAAACTGTTTGGGAAGTATTAGGTGGTATGGCCTTGCTGGTGAAGGTGTGTCACTGGGGATGGGCTTTAAGGTTTCAAAAGTCCCAGTTAACTTCATCTGCCTCCTACTTGTGGATCAAGATGTGAACTCTCAGCTACTGTTCAAGTGCCATGTCTGCCTATGTGGTGCCATGATCCCTGCCATTCTGATCATGGACTAACACTCTGAAACTATAGCCAGGCCCCAATTAAATGCTTTCTTTTATATTTAAAGAACAGAGACTAAAAGAATGAGCTTCAGAATTACTAACTCAAAGTTGAGAAACATGAACTTGACTCTAGGTCCAATCATTAATTTATTCAGGTGCTAAATTTCTTATCTGTTAAAACAAAAAGACAAAGGAGAGATGTTGGAGGAATTCTTTGAATTTATGGTTCTATGAGCAATACTTAATGGTCATAATCAAATAAAAACATAGTCACAGGGGGGGATACAAAGTGAGTAAAGTGTAATTAATAAAGAAAAAAACATAGTCAATAAGAAAAAGTTATTCTGAATGAACAATGAGGTCAAGATTTCAGTTAAATTAATGTTTTGTGTGAGCACACATTCAGAGGTATTGTGTATGATGCCCGCAAGTCAGTTACGGTCTGAAATACAAGAACATCTGAAGTATTACTATTACTGGACATTATTTACTACAACCTGTCTTCCTGACATAACACTGCATAACATATATGCAGTAATGAGTAATTTATTATATGAGTAATTTAATTTTATTAGCCATAATCAAATGTCTATGAGATGTAGTAAGAAAAAATAATCAATTAAAACATGGAACTCAAGAGTCCCTCGGATTTATGAATTGGAAAAAAATAGGAGTAACTAATTCCTTTCAAGTTTGTCATTTAATCATCAAATATATAGATGTTACTTCACTAACAGCAATAATAAAGAGATAATGGGAAAAAAAATATTCCCTGCCATTTGATGCCTTCCCACAACCCCTACCATCTGTAGAAGGCAGACAGGAAATATTTCTTTACAGAAAGTCAAAACTGGAGTTCATTAAAACAATGACTAACAAATATTACATACTTAGAAGGAAGGGAGAGTGAGAAAGAAAACCAGATGCCAACTAGGGTGTAGTGAGAGGCTTCTCACAGAGGAGCCTTTCAAGGCAAATGTTCCATCAGAACTACAGTTTGCTTTACTTCGCCCTTCCTAGTTGGATTCCACAGACTACATACTCTTTGTCAGTTTTCTTTTTTTTTTAAATCTTTTATTTTTTTTTATTAATTACACTTTATTCATTTTGTATCCCCCCATGAGTCCCTCCCTCCTCCCCTGCCGATCCCACCCTCCCTCCCCTTTCTGCATGCATGCCACTCCCCAAGTCCACTGATAGGGGAGGTCCTCCTCTCCTTCTTTCTGATCTTAGTCTATCAGTTCTCATCAAAAGTGGCTGCATTGTCCTCTACTGTGGCCTGGTAAGGCTGCTCCCCCTCAGGGGGAAGTGATCAACGAGCAGGCCAATCAGATTATGTCAGAGGCAGTCCCTCTTCCCATTACTATGGAACCCACTTGGACACTGAACTGCCATGGGCTACACCTGTGCAGGGGTTCCAGGTCATCTCCACAAATAGTCCTTGGTTGGAGTATGAGTCTCTGGGAAGTTCCCTGTGTTCAAATTATCTTGTTCTGTTGCTCTGCTTGTGGAGTTCCCGTTCCCTCCAGCTCTTACTATTTCCCACTTCTTACATAAAATTCCATTCACTCTGCCCATCAGTTGGCCATCAGGCTCAGCATCTGCTTTGACAGTCTATACTGCAGAAGCTTTCAGAGGCCCTCTGTGGCAGGTTTCAAGGTTGTTTCCTGTTTTCTTCTGGCTTTCAGAGGCCCTCTGTAGCGGGTTCCGAGGTTGTTTCCTATTTTCGTTTTCTTCTGATGTCCATCCTCTTTGCCTTTCAGGATGGGGATTGAACATTTAGTCAGTTTTCAGTGGCAGAAACTGTTCAAGTTGCTAGCTCAGTAGTCCTGGAATTGATTCTTTGTAACTCTGAAATGTCCTCTTAGCTAGCGCCTAAATTCTTGTGGAGGAAACAAGTTTAGCTTATGACTGAGAAACAAAATGCCGTAAGAGTTACATGTAGCACACAGAGTATTTAGAATCTTAGAAATATACAAGAAAAATTGAGTACAGATGTTCTACAACTTACAATAGGGTTGCATCAATACATCTAGCTTAGTGAAAATAGCACTCACCCCAGCTGAATACAGATAATCCAGTCATCCAGAGAGCTAGAGTTTACTGTCACTCCCTAGCATTTGAGTATTGCACCACATAGCACCAGACTAGAAAAGCTCAGAACTCAAAATTCTCCAAACTCAAACAACAGTTAGCTGAACCTGTACCAATCTGTACAATCATTATAGCTTCATATAGCATATCCCATAATCATATACATACACTTGTCCTGAAGTAGGAACTGGCACAATTAAGAATCAATTGGGCATAGAGTAGCTGGAGAATAAGCAATAGTGACAAAATTGTAATTCCCAGATCCCCCAAGAACACACACCCATAGTGACACACCTTTCCTCGGATGAGGAAAGGTGCTGCAAGATCTAGGAGCTCCAGGTCCTTGGGGCCTGACCTCACAGGGATTACACTGTGAAACATGCTCTACAGTTTAGAGATTTCACAGAGCCGACCTCCTGTTAAAAAAAATAAAGAAATTATTCAACAGTACACAAAGAATCAGCACAAGATGCAGGATGCACCTAACATGTGTGACATGGCAAATGCTACAGAGAAATACACAGAAAAGGGAATTACAAATTTAGAAAAATATTTAAATACTGCATGACAAAACAATAGGACTATTTACATGAGAATTGGATGTAATAAGCACAGGAAATAAATAATACAATTCCACTCTCTTAAGAGTTGTGAACTTAACATGGCTTCCCACCCTTTTTTCCCTATTTATTTATTTTATTCACTTTACATCCTTGTAGCCCCCCCTTTCTTTCCCTCCTTTTCTCCCTCCCTCACTCCTTTTCCAAGGGAAAGGGGAGCTCCCTTTCCTATCCACCCCAGCTCAACAAGTTGCATCAGGTTTAAAGGTGTTCTCTAGCCTTGTGTCCTGTCAAAGCAGTCCCACCAGGACTGTGGGACTGCTTTGACAAAACGCTATGGCGTTTTTGGCTTTTTTAAACTTTTATTAATTACACTTTATTCACTTTGTATCCCCCATAAACCCCTCCCTCTTCCCTTCCCAATCCCACCTTCCCTCCCTCTTTTTCACGCCTGCCCTTTCCCAAGTCCACTGATAGGGGAGGTCCCCCTCTCCTTCCTTTTGATCTTAGTCTATCAGACCTCATCAGAAGTGGTTGATTGTCATCCTCTGTGGCCTGGTAAGGCTGCTCCCCCCTAAGGGGTAGGTGATCAAAGAGCAGGCCAATCAGTTCATGTCAGAGGCAGTACCTTTTCCCATTACTGTGGAAGCCACTTGGACACTAAACTGCCATGGGCTACATTTGTGCAGGGGTTCTAGGTTATCTCCATGCGTGGTATTTGGTTGGAGTATGAGACTCTGGAAAGACCCCTGTGTTTCTGGGGTCTTTTGCTGGTTTTGTTGCTCTCCTTGTGGAGTTCCTGTCCTCTCCAGATCTTACTTTTTAAGGCTCCTTTCTGTGGCTTAGGTATCTCTAGTTGAGGATTTTCATCCCAGTACTGTGACCCAACAGTGACACCCAGAGGCCAAACCACTGCCAGCCTCACCTTAGCAAACAGCCAACTTAATATTAATAGATCTACACTGAGCTGATTAGATTACAGTCAGAAATCTAACAAGGTTAATAAATGTGAGCTTACTGCTAATTTGAAAGTCCAATTCCAGTAGATGCGTATGCTCAAATATATTTGAATCTTAATATACTGTTTTGAGAAATTCGTATCAACAGTATTTTTACTTCACAGATACAAGATACACGTAAGATGTAGTTAAAACATCAATAAGAAAAAAAATGTTCAAAACAATATTTAAAAACCCCAATAACATGAGTGAGCTGTCCCAGAAGCAGAAAGACACACATGGTATGTATATGTATATAGACATATAACATGGGATAAACCTACTAAAATCTGTACACCTAAAGAAACTAACCAAGAGGGAGGACTCTTGCTAAAATTCTCAATCCCTGTCCAGAAAGGCAAAAAGCATGGACATCAGAAGAAGAAGAAAACAGGGAACAAGTCAGGAGCCTGCCACAGAGTGCCTCTGAAAGGCTCTGCCCTGCAGACTATCAAAGCAGATGCTAAGACTTATGGCCAACTGTTGGGCAGAGTGCATGGACTCTTATATAAGAAGTGGGAAATAGTAAGATCTGGAGAGGACAGGAACCCCACAAGGACAGCAACAGAACCAGAAAATTTGAACACAGGGAATTTCCCAGAGACTTATACTCCAAACAAGGACCATGCATGGAGATAACCTAGAACCCCTGCACAGATGTAGGCCATGGCAGTTTAGTGTCCAAGTGGGTTACATAGTAATGGGAAGAGGGACTGCCTCTGGCATAAACTGATTGGGCTGCTCTTTGATCACCTCCCCCTGAGGGGGGAGCACCCTTACCAGGCCACAGAAGATGACAATGTAGCCACTACTAATGTAATCTGATAGACTAAGATCAGAAGGAAGGAGAGGAGGACCTCCACTATCAGTGGACTTGGAGAGGGGCATGTGTGAAGAAGGGGGAGGAAGGGTGGGATTGGAGGGGAGGAGAGAGGGGTTTATGGGGGGATACAAAGTGAATAACGTGTAATTAATAAAATAAAAAGAAGAAGGAAAAAAAATAAACCAATAACACGTGTCATACCTTCTATCAAAATTAGACATTCACTTGAGAGAGGAAGGATACCATCATTTTTCACAAAATGGATAACGAGCTGCCGTCCCCCTTGGCCTTCAGTGGTCCAGATTTCTGAGTCATACAACGATGTACCTTGCAGCTTGCTCTCTGGGGCTTTACTTGCAGCGAGTTGCAAAATTTTATCTACATTTTCATCATATGAGACTTCTTGCCTAAAATGATTGATGACAAAGTATTAGCAAACAGTGTAGTGATATTCTCAAAATTTCCTATTAAACAAAGAGATAACATAGTGATTAAAATCACTTGCTACAGAATCAGCACAGTGATCAGCAGTCATAATTCGCGGCCCTAAAGCACAAGCGATTGTGTTTCCCAGGTAAGTGGATATCCCAAGGTGGGGGATTCAATCAGCTTCAACTCACACAGCTAAACTATGGAAGAGATCCTGGTTCCACCAAGCACTTGGTTGCCAGCCCAGAGCCACACGCCAGCATGTTCTGATCACTGTCCCAAGCCTGAATTGTGGGCCCCACAACATCAGAGACTGGGATTTCCAATCGAGAGATAACCCCACGGTGCAGGAAACGATTGGGACCTATCTTAGGTCACCCAGACAATCGCTGGAAAAGACCCTGGGTTCCGTGGGAGCCCAATAGAGAGCCCAGAGGCAAGCCAGGGAACACAGGCGCCAGCACAGAGTCCTGCCTGCACACTTGACTTGCTGCCCCAGATAGAACTGTGGGCCCCAGGGAAGCACAGTTTCTCTGTCGGGTGCAAACCCACAGGGAGGAGAACAGCAGGTCTGATCTCAAAGCACTCAGCCGATACCCCCACCCCGAAAAGGTCTCGGGAAAAATGATCCAGTTTCGGCAGACGCCCAGGCGCCCAATCGCCAGAAAGGCAGAGCCACGTGCATCTGTGCCTGCTGGTTCTACTTGCCATCCCAGACAGAACGGTGGTCCCCAAAGCACAGTCTGGGTGTCCCTGTCAGGAGGAAACCCCACAGTGGGGGGATCATCAGGTCCAACGCTCAGAACACCCAGCTCCAGAAGAATTTCTGGATTCACACTAGGCTCTAGACTAATACTGCAGGCATGAGAGTCGTGCTCACCTGCCATTGTTGAGTATCTCTAGGGCACTGGGGCAAACAGCTGCATCCTCAGACCTACAAAAGCCAGAGAGCCATTACAGCAGTCCTCAGATACTGCTCCAAGGTTCAACCAGTTATCCCTAGCTAAACTGACAAAACTGTGGGAATCCCTGGTTCTTCAAGAGGGCTGCACCCAACAATTACACCTTAAGAGCAACAGCTGCAGCTCACTAAATTCAGAGCAAGAAACCCAGCAGCAGGGCAGCCATCACCACGACCTCTCCTGATGAGAGGAGAGCCTTCCTGAACACAACAGTTACCACACAGGTCCATACACCTGAAGTAAACTGTGACAATTCCTGAGAAGCACCACCATTCAGTTGACCATAGCCAAAAAGCTAAGGAGAACTCCTTTAGAACTCCGCCAAGTGGATTCTTCCCACCCCAGGACCCAGCAGGCACTAGAAATTTACAGACAACACCTGAGACAGACAGATGGGTAGAGGCCAGCGAAAAAGCACAACCAACAAAAGGAAAAGCAATATGGCATCCCCAGAACCCAGTTATCCAGGGGCAACTACCCCTGAACACCCTAACATAAGTGAAATTCAAGAAGATGACCATAGATCCATGCTTATGAAGAGGTTAATGGAGGAAGCAAATAAAATGCGTAAAGAATTTGGGGAAGATATAATAAAACAGAATATGGCCATCGGTAAAGAAATACAGGAAGATGCAGAAAAACAGTTTGTGGCTTTCAGAGAGGAAATGATTCAATCACTGAAAGAAATAAAAGAAACAGAGGAATGTTCAAAGAAACAGGTGAAGGAATTGAAGGAAAAACAGGAAAATACAGTCAGACAGGTGAAGGAAATCAACAAAACGGTTCAAGATCTGAAGATAGAATTGGAAAAATTAAAGAAAACACAAATGGAGGAAATCATAAACAGGGAGAACACAGGAAAGAAAACAGGAACTACAAAGGTAAACATAACCAACAGACTACAAGAGATGGAAGAAAGAATCTCAGGTGTGGAAGATACAATGGAAGAAATCGATGTATCAGTCAAACAAAATAATAAATCCAAAAAATTCCTGACACAAACCATCCAAGAAATGCACGAAAACATAAAAAGACAAAATCTAGGACTAAGAAGAATAGAGGAAAAAGAAGATTCCCTCCTCCAAGGCCCAGAAAATATTTTCAACAAACTCATAGAAGAAAATTTCCCCAACTTAAATGCCTATAAGAATACAAGAGGCCCACAGAAAACCTAATAAATTAGACCAGAAAAGAAAATCCTCCCGTCACAAGGTAATCAAAAGAGTAAGTATACAGAACAAAGAGAAAATACTAAAAGCTGCAAGGGAAAAAAGACAAATAACATATAATGGCAAACCCATCAGAATCACACCTGACTTCTCAACAGAAACTACGAAAGCCAGAAGGGCCTGGGCGGATATCATGCAGACACTAAGAGAACACATATGTCAGCCTAGGCTATTGTACCTAGCAAAACTCTCAGTCCTCATAGACAGAAAAAACAAGATATTCAAGGACAAAAACAAATTTCAACAATACCTACACACAAATCCAGCATTAGAGAAGATACTAGAAGGAAAAATACAACCCAAGAAAACTAATTACTTTCAAGAAAACACAGGAAATAAATAACCTCACTAGAGCAAAACAAAAAGCAACCAAACACCTGAACTTATGACCACAGCCAACATCAAAATCAAAGGATCTAACAGCCACTGGTCATTAATCTCCCTCAACATCAATGGACTCAATTCTCCAATAAAAAGACACAGACTAACAGAATGGATGCGAAAACAAGACCCAACAATCTGTTGCATACAAGAAACACACCTAAGTCACAAAGATAGACATTACCTGAGAGTAAAGGGCTGGAAGACGGTTTACCAAGCAAATGGACCCAAGAAGCAAGCAGGAGTAGCCACTCTAATGTCTAATAAAATAGAATTTCAACCAAAATTAATCAGAAGAGATAGAGAAGGATACTTTATACTCATCAAAGAAAAAATCCACGAGGAAGATATCACAATCCTGAACATCTATGTCCCAAATGCAAGGGCACGCACATTTCTAAAAGAAACATTAATAAAACTTAAACCACATATAGACACCCATACATTAATAGAGGGAGACTTCAACATCCCACTCTGAACAAAGGACCGGTAAACAAAACAAAAATTAAACAACAACAACAAAAAAACAATAACTCTGACAAAGGTCATAAATCAAATGGACCTCACTGACATCTACAGAACCTTTCACCCAAACAAAAAAGAAATTTACTTTCTTCTCAGCACCTCATGAAACCTTCTCCAAAATAGACCATATAGTTGGTCACAAAGCAAGACTCAAAACATACAAGAAGATTGAAATAATCCCTTGTATCCTATCTGATCACCATGGAAAAATGCTGGACCTCAATGACAGAAATAGCAAAAGGCCTACACACATGGAAACTGAACGACGTGCTACTCAATGACACCTAGGTCAGAGAAGAAATAAAAAAAAGAATTAAAGACTTCCTAGAATTCAATGAGAATGAAGGCACAACATACCTAAATTTATGGGGCACAACGAAAGCAGTGCTAAGAGGAAAGTTCATAGCACTAAGTGCCTTCAAGAAGAAATGAGAAACATCTAATTCAAGCAACTTAATGGCTCACGTAAAAGCCCTAGAAAAAAAAGAAGCAGACACACCAAAGAGGAGTGGATGGCTGGAAATAATCAAACTCAGGGCTTAAATCAATAAATTAGAAACAAATAAAATAATTCAAAGAATCAATGAAACCAAGAGCTGGTTCTTTGAAAAAATCAACAAGATAGACAAACACTTAGCCAAACTAACTAAAAGGCAGAGAGACACTATCCAAATCAACAAAATCAGAAACAAATAGGGGGACATAACCACAGACACTGAAGAAATCCAAACAATAATTAGGTCTTACTTCAAAAGCCTATATGCCACAAAATTTGAAAATCTAAATGAAATGGAGAATTGTTTTGACCAATTCCATATGCTAAAGCTGAATCAAGACCAGGTAAGTCAATTAAATAGTCCTATATCACCTAAGGAAATGGAAGCTGTCATCAAAAGTTTCCCATGCAAAAAAAGCCCAGGGTCAGGTGGTTTCAGCGCAGAATTCTACCAGACCTTCAATAAAGAGCTAACACCAATACTCTTCAAACTATTCCACAAAATAGAAACAGAAGGATCACTACCAAACTCATTCTATGAAGCCAAAATCACCTTAGTACCTAAACCTCACAAAGACTCAACAAAGAAAGAGAATTTCAGGCCAATCTCCCTTATGAATATCGCTGCAACAATACTCAACAAATACTTGCAAACAGAATGCAAGTAGACATCAAAGATATCATCCACTATGACCAATTAGGCTTCATCCCAGGCATGCAGGAGTGGTTCAATATACGGTAATCCAATAATATGATCCACCACATAAACAAACTGAAGGAGAAAATCCACATGATCTTCTCCTTAGATGCTGAAAAGGCATTTGACAAAATCCAACACCCACTCATGTTTAAAGTCATGGAGAGATTAGGGATACAAGGCACATACCTGAACTTAGTAAAGGCAATATACAGAAAGCCTATAGCCAATGTCAAACTCAATGAAGAGAAAATTAAATCAATCCCACTGAAATCAGGGACAATGCAAGGCTGCCCATTCTCTCTATATCTCTTCAATATTGTTCTTGAAGTCCTTGCTAGAGCAATAAGACAATTAAAGGAGAACAAGGGGATACAAATTGGAAAGAAAGAAAACAAAGTGTCACTATTTGCAGATGGTATGATAGTATACATGAGTGACCCCAAAAATTCTACTAGGGAACTCCTACAGCTGATTAACAACTTCAGCAAAGTGGCTGGATATAAAATTAAATTTAAAAAATCAGTAGCCCTCCTGTATACAAAAGGCAAAAGGGCCAAGAAAGAAATTAGGGAAATAACACCCTTCACAATAGCCACAAAGAACATAAATTACTTTGGTCTGAACCTAACTAAGCAAGTCAAAGACTTGTATGAAAAAAATTTCCAGTCTCTGAAGAAAGAAATAAAAAAAGATGTCAGAAGATGGAAAGATCTCCCATGCTCATGGCTTGGCAGGATTAATATAGTAAAAATGGCTATCGTACCAAAAGCAATCTACAGATTCAATTAAATTCCCATCAAATTACCAACACAATTCTTTACAGACCTTGAAAGAAAAATCCTCACCTTCATATGGAACAACAAGAAACCCAAATTGCTAAAACAATTCTCTACAGTAAAAGATCTTCAGGAGGTATCTCCATCCCTGATCTCAAGCTGTACTATAGAACAACAATACTAAAAACTCCATGGTACTGGGATAGAAACAGACTGGTGGATCAATGGAATCTAATAAAAGATCCTGAAATAAATCCACACACTTATGGACACCTGATTTTACACGAAGGTGCCAAAACCATTCAATGGAAATAAGACTGCATCATCAACAAATGGTGCTGGTCTAATTGAATGTCTACATGTAGAAAATGCCAATAGATCCATACTTATCACCCTGCACAAAACTAAACTCCAAGTGGATCAAAGACCTCAACATAAAACCAGACACACTAAACCACTTAGAAGAAAAAGTGGGGAAGAGCCTTGTACTCATTGGCACAGTAGAAAACTTCCTGAACAGAATACCAACAGCACAGGCTCTAAGAACAACAATCAATAAATGGGACCTCATGAAACTGAAAAGCTTCTTTAAAGCAAATGACACTGTCATCAGAACAAAACAACTGCCTACAGAATGGGAAAGGATCTTCACCAACCCTCTATCTGACAGGACTAATATCCAGTATATATAAAGAACTAAAGAAGTTAAAAAGCAACAAATCAAGTAATCCATTTAAAAAATGGAGTACAGAGGTAAACAGAGAATCCTCAATAGAGGAATAATATCGAATGGCAGAGAAACAAAGAAATGTTCAATATCCTTAGTCATTAGAGAAATGCAAATCAAAACGACTCTAAGATTTCACCTTACACCTATCAGAATGGCTAAGATGAAAAACTCAAGTGACAACACATGCAGGAGAGGTTGTGGAGAAAGGGGAACCCTCCTCCACTGCTGGTGGGAATATAAACTTGTACAACCACTCTGGAAATCAATTTGGTGCTTCCTCAGACAATTAGGAATAGTGCTTCCTCAAAACCCAGCTGTACCACTCCTAGGCTGCCAAGGACCGGCCCAGTTGGGCTCCCGGCGTCCTTGGGAGAACAAGGCTTTGGACAGGAAGACATGGTTTTGGCGATGAATTGACAGACAGAGACACCTTGATGGTTTTGGCTCTGCTGCACTTTACTGAAATCAAGCTAGTATTTTTATAATGATTTCACAAAAGGCACCTTAAAGTTGGCATACTTCCCAGAACATTTAGACTTTTACAAAGGATACAAAGTTTACATTTTAACATAGGGGAGTGCCCACAAGAAATCTTGGCCTAAAAACTTTTTAATCAAAGCAGACAAAGGGAAAGAAACCTCAAATACAGTTTCATTATTGCTAACCAGTGAAGAGGAAAGTCAGGAGCTAAGTCAGATGCCTGCCAAAATCTTTCTCTGTATCAAAGTCTAACTACAGCTTTGTTAACCATCCTCCCATATGTCCTGCTAAAGATTTATGATCTTCCCTAGGAACAAGGCACTGAAGGGAGGGGAAACTCCTGCCAGCTGCACCTCTCATGCTATTATTTTTTAAGAAGGAGCCTATTAATACTAAATCTAATTTATTACTTTTCTTAAAGTTATTTTTTACATGTTATTTTTATTAAAGTTTTTAATAATCTACTAATAATAAATTTCCTTATAAAAGTAGTTGTGCTGTTTCAGGATTCACAGAGAAAGATCAAAAAACTCATTAATCCAGCCCCAGAACCGCAACTGAAAAAGTGTAGAAATCTCAGAATGCGTCTCTTTGCCAGACAGGTGGGTGGGGGGGATGGGGTCTGCCAGGGACCTCCAGAGAGCATAATCGCAAAGGACACATATCTCTTAGTCTGAGTAGCGCTATCTATTGACATGCTACACCAGACGCTGGAGTGGGTGTGACACTAGGCATATATCCAAAAGAGGCTCAAGTACACATTAAGGACATTTGTTTAACCATGTTTGTAGCAGCTTTATTTGTAATAGCCAGAAGCTTGAAACAGCCCAGATGCCCCTCAGTGGAGGAATGGATACAGAAAGTATGGTACATCTACACAATGGAATACTACTCAGCAATAAAAATAAGGAAATCATGAAATTGGCAGGTAAATGGTGGGAACTGGAAAAAATCATCCTGAGTGAGCTATCCCAGAAGCAGATAGACGCACATGGTATATACTCACTCATATAAACATATAATATAGGATAAACCTACTAAAATCTGTACACCTAAAGAGGAAGGACTCTTGCTAAAATGCTCAATCCCTATCCAGAAAGGCAAAGAGGATGGACATCAGAAGAAAGAGAAAAGAGGTAACAAGTCAGGAGCCTGCCACAGAAGACCTCTGAAAGGCTCTGTCCTGAAGACTATCAAGGCAGATACTGAGACTTAAGGCCAACCTTTGCGCAGAGTGCAGGGAACCTTATGAAAGAAGTGGGAAATAGTAAGACCTGGAGAGGACAGGAACTCCACAAGGAGAGCAACAGGGGTCTTTCCTGAGCCTGATACTCCAAACAAGGACCATGCATGGAGATAACCGAAGATCCCTGCACAGATGTAGCCCATGGCAGTTCAGTGTCCAGTTGGTTCCATAGTAATAGGAACAGGGACTGTTTCTGACATGATCTGATTGGCCTGCTCTTTAATTACCTCTCTCTGAGGGGGGAGCAGCATTACCAGGCCACAGAAGGAGACAATGCAGCCACTCCTGATGAGACCTAATTAACTAGGATCAGATGGAAGGAAAAGAAGACCTCCCCTATCAGTGGACTTGGGGAGGGGCATGCATGCAGAGGGAAGAGGAAGGGAGGGATTGGGACAGGAGGAGGAAGGGAACCATAGGGGGGATACAAAATGAATAAAGTGTAATTAAAAAAGAGTTTAAAAAAAGTTAAAAAAAAAAAAGCATGTGCTAATCCTGCAGAGATCCTAGCCTCACTTCCCAGCACCCACATGGTGCCTTAGAACCATTTGTAACTCCAGTTCTAAACTTTGTGGGTGCCAGATAAATACATGGCATATATACACAGATGCAGGCATATACTCACACATAAAATAATCTAAAATGAAATTTAAGCACTATTTTTATGCAGAATAAACCAGCTAAGCTTTCTTATTAGGAAATAATTCATTTTTTCAGATTTAACAGATTTCATTCAATAGGTGTTGAACACTGTATGGGCAGGTATGTATGTATGGTATGCGATAATCACATAGAGATTTGTCTCTGTGGTGCAGATATGCCATGGTGCATGTGTAGAGGTCAGAGGTCACAAGGACTTTATACAGGTCATCAGGCTTGGCCGCAGGCGTCTTCACTTCTTTGGCCCAATGTAGAGTCCAAAGTAACTTAGTTATTCCACATTCCAATCTGTTATCCTTTCCAAGTGGCCATATTTTCACCTCAGTTAATCTCACGGTCACAGGGCACCTAATTTAAAGTGTTATTAGCTTCATTCATCTTTAATTTGTAATTCAGCCTAGTCATAAACTACCATGCAGAAAAATGGTATGGCTTGGAAGTGAAAGGCTGAAGTGCTTATTCTGATTCTGTCACTAGCTAGGTATGTAACTTTAGTTAATCTCTTACACTTACTAAGATGCTTTGTTTGCCTAGAAGGACTTTACAGAATAGATTTATTCTTGAAAAGCAGCTGTATCACACTGACGCACTAAATTAAATATAACCTGGTCATGTTTTCCTAATTACCTAAAATCTTCATAATATAGTTTAATCACTACTGTGAGTTTATGATCATATGGGTAGAAAAAATATTCCTCAATTTTTATAAAATAACTTTAATGATTAACTTTGTCTTCAATCAGTACAGTCTCAAATTCTGTGAGGCAAAAACATATACATACATTACTCTAGAGAGATATTAACAGATAATACACAAAATACAAAAATTGTGGCCATGTAAAGGTATGTTCACACATAACAACAGACTGAAAACCTGATGTACACTGTCCCAATATGCATGTTTGTGAACTACCTATACTGTCCAAAATACCATTCTGTATTCTGAACAACTGTGGTACATTAAAGAGATAAACAGTATTCAAAACTATCTAAACGCGTTTTGAAATGAATATATTAATAATAATAAGAAAGCCTTATATATTTATATATACACATAATAACTAGTGTCTGGAATGAAAGCATTACAGTTATTAAGTATAACAGGAAATTTAGACTTGTGTCTATCAAAGCTACTAAACATTGTATTTATTGTATTTAATGCCTAAAAACATCTATTTCTTAGTCTGAAAGGATTTTATTCATAGGAATTTAGCACTTTCCCTTTAAATCATTGGCATTCTTTTAAAATACTACAAGTTAAACTGTCATTTACTCATTTCTTAATACTTAAAAGACACAAACACACACACCACCATGCATTTATACAAACAATATGACATGAAATTTTTTAATTTTAGAAAATACTTACAGTAAAGGACATTTTGGACATACAAGTTTAACACACTGGAAAAGTCTTCTGGGCTTATATGATCTTAGTTTTGCTCTGATTCTATATTGTCGAGGAGCTCCTTGCTTCAAAATGGCACACAATGGGGTATTCTCTAAATAACGGTGTTCTGTAAGAACTGTAAACAAAGTACAGGGTCTTAGGTATATTCAGCACAAATATATCTAATATATACCATAAAATCAAGTTAATCTCAGTTATGGTCACACAGTTTCTAGATGCACATGTAGGTCCACAGAAGAAGAACCAGAGGCACAACAGGTATCCTGGTGCTGAGCTACGGAGGCAAAGGATGCTTAATTATATGGCCAATAGATAAGTATTTTCATATTGAAGAATAGAAATTCTCAGAAAATTCTAATTTATGGGAAACAGTGAGGTTTATTTCACCAAGAAAATGACTAGATCCTGTGTAAAATTTAAAACTTCTCACTCCAATCTCTTAGACAATTTTTGCCAGGAAACATTTTACTTTCTAACTGGTCCTTGAGCAAGACACATTAACAGAACACATTCATTAAATATTCTTTGTCATATGGGCTCTTTCCCTAGGTATTTCAAATTTAAGACTTTATTGAACTCTCCTTTATTACAGAGCCAGAATATGAGAATGTAAAAGGTAACTCAATTATCACAGCAATGCACAATGTTTGAAAGAGAAGGAATTTGTTTTGTGGGCAGAAAGGAGAGATGATGGAGGAGAGAAAGGAAGATGTCGAAGAGGGAAAGCAATTAGCAATTAGAATCACAACAGAAGAGAAAGCCTGAGAACATAGCAAATGACTGGGAAATAAAAGAAATGGAAGGTTTCAGATGGTTGGAATGAATTTACTCTAAAGAAAATAGCAGAGGTCCTCCTCGCCTTCCTTTGATCTTAGTCTATCAGATCTCATCAGGAGTGGCTGCATTGTCATCTTCTGTGGCCTGGTAAGGCTGCTCCCCCCTCAGGGGGAGGTGATCAAAGAGCAGGCCAATCAGATTATGTCAGAGGCAGTCCCTCTTCCATTAGTATGGAACCCACTTGGACACTAAGATCAAAGGAAGGAGAGGAGGACCTCCCCTATCAGTGGACTTGGGGAGGGACATGCTTGAAGAAGGGAGAGGGAGGGTGGGATCAGGAGGGGAGGAGGGAGGGGCTTTTGGGGGGATACAAAATGAATAAAGTGTAATTAATAAAAAAATTTAAAAAAGAGAATAGCATAGAGGGTGTTACTCTGCCTTTCAGATATTCTATGGTGACACTTCCCTCTTTTAGAAAAAATAACTTGTGCATAGCCTTGCAAGCCTCAAATATCCAGGTGAATTGTTTTCTGTTCACACCTTTAATGCAACAAAACCCTCACAGACATCTCCTTTGTGTGGCAAATGGTTGAGCACTTACAGAGTACTTCCCTGCTGGGCAAACATTGCTTCACTTCACATGCTAAGACAGTATTTTAAAAGGTCTAAAGGTTGTATTACTTTCAAACTTCAAGAAAAACCATTAAAATATTAAAAAAAAAACCTGAATATGCGTTTAAAAGATTCACCAATAATTATCTACTGGCACATTTACTCTACTCTGCGGGTCTACCTTTCTCTCTCTTTACCAGTGTCTATGTTGTTACTAAATTACTGGGAATGGCTTACAGTCATCATGTCCTGATATCCCCAAACAGATATGTAGTCAATGAAAACTATTTATCTCCTTCATATTGCTACAGTGCCTGCTTAAAATAATACAGACTTAAGCCTGTTATAGGATTATCAGATATGTACCTCCTTTCCAGCTGTCTTTGGCTTTCTGCTAAAATACTAAACAATGCATCATTATCTCTTTTTTTACTTTTTAAAAATTATTTTTTTATATTAATTAGTTTATTTACTTTGTATCCCAGCTGTAGCCTCCTCCTTCATTCCCTCCCAATCCCACTGTCCATCGTAATCTCCTCCCTGCCCTTGTCTAAGTCCACTGATAGGGGAGGTCCTCCTCCCTTCCATCTGACCCTAGCTTATCAGGTCTCCCCTGGACTGGCTACAATGTCCTCCTCCTCTCTAGCATGGGGGTGGGAGTGGGGAGGTCAAAGCGCCAGCCAATGAGTGCATGTCAGAGACAGTCCCTGTTCCCCTTACTAGGAGAGCCACTAGGATACTGAGCTGCCATCAGCTATGTCCGAGGAGGGGTTCTAGGTTATATCCATGCATGGTCCTTGGTTGGAGAACCATGTGTCCAGACTTCAACATCAGAAGAGCTTTAGTCTACTCATGTTTGCCTTATGACACCAACTTGAGAAGTGAAGCTACTTATTTTGCTAGTACACATTCCTTTAGGCGTGGCTGGACTTTTCTTACTCTGACATTCTGATCAAGTGTTTTTGGCATAGAGAGTACATATGTGACATTGTACTTCTCAATATATTAAATGAAAAAGTCTATGAGAACAGATCTCTGGAGAGGAGACATGGTGCACTTGATTAAAGGATATTCAAGTTACTCTATTCTGAACTAATTCCCTACTTTTGCAGCTAGCAGAAGGTAAATGTGTTATTCTTTATCAAACATTTGGAATCTAGTAATTTAAAACCCACTGATTCAGTTAAAAAATAATTACCATTGTGTTGACAAAAATAGTGTTAATTTTTTTTTTTACATTTATTAGTCACTCTGCCCCATAGAACTTTCTATTAAACCCCATTTTATTTCCTCATTAGCAAGCTGAGTTCATACATTCCGCTTTTACTCAACGGATTCTAACCCATCACTAACATCACAGTGAGGATCTCATTGGCCCAGATTTGGTATTTCTATTACCTGAGAATGTCATTACTTTCTAGAAATCCAGGATGTTCTTGATTTTTCTCTATTTCCCTTGTGCTCACTCTGGAACCTGTTTTTCCTCCAATAGGTGGAATATTTTCATAAGCCGATATCTGTCTGTGCACTAGGTATGCTTACTGTCCCTGCAGGTCATTGCCTCTGCACAGTGTACCTACAACAATTTCCGTATAATAATATAAGCTTCAGTTAAGGCACCTTGTATTCCAATAAAACATGAGACTTTAGTCTCCCATTCCATACTGATATCTCCTTTTTCCAACAGGAGAAACTCATACTGTACAGCAGTACACAGCTAATGAACTATTTAATGAACTTCAAGTCACAAATAATTTTTCTAGATAAAAGCTTTTTTCAACTTAGTTGAAATAACATGGTGTACCTGATAGATGTGTACTATTGCTGTTAATATTGAACTTTGGGAGAACAGGGTAAAGAGCTCATGTGTACAGTGTTAACTGTATTATAGAAGTTTATGAAAATTAGCATCAGAGCAGAATTTAAATCATTACACTAAAAACAAACCTGATGCCATAAATGTTACAACTTTAATAGTATATGAAGTGGAAGTTTCCAGTTTCTTTGGAAACTCAGTTGAATAATGTGCCTATGTTTTGTTTTTGTTTGGGTCCTTTGGGTCCCAAGTGTGGGATGTGGGAATGGTTTTCCCCCTCGAAAACAGCTCTCCTCAGAAAAGTGCACTGGTCATGTGAAACCTCCCTTGTGCAAGGGGCATGATTTTTGTGAGCTACAGAACAACGTTGTGTGACCTCTGAGAAGGGATAATGTAAAAGTATGAAGGTAGTGAGAGAAGGCTTTTGCATTTCTATGCATTGCAATGATTCCATTCTTTGCTGATCTTTGAAGAGAGAAATGCTCCACAGAACTGTACATGCTGCTCTGGCAGAGTTTTTCTGCTTTGGTGGAGTCTAGCTGTTTCTACTGAATCCTTCCACTGTTGCTGATTCATGTTGAAGCTGCTGCTTTGCTGTTTGAATAGACTGCTGGTGTCCTGATGACTGAATTTGGTAATCCCATGGGAATAAAAGCTAAATACAAACATTGAGTGTACCCACGAGGATCTCTCACTTATCGGTATGAAGGAATTGGCTCGGAAATGCAAAGAAAGGGGTCTCTATGTTGGTTACTGTATTGTAAAAGGTCTTACCTGTAGCACGGAGTTGCTGACATCTTTCTACCTCATACAGGGAAACTAGGTCTGATCCGTAACCTACAAGGAAGGGGAAAAATCACTTAATATGTAACTCTGTAATATATCATTCAAAACTTAATGCAAAATTTGAAAAAAATAGTTGAAATGTCTTTTTCTCCCAATTTATTTGCAGATTCTACACTAGCCTAACAATAACTACACAGGGTTAGTCACAAAACTTGATAGGCAATATCTCTGCTTTCTTTGAGAGGGAATGTAAAAAATACAGAATATTGAATAAGATCATAAAAACAAGAATATTAGGATATTTAAACTAAATGACTTAAAAACATAGTAATCAATAAATTATGAGCTGGGTGTGGTAGTACACTCCTGTAATCCCAGCACTCTGGAAGGCAGAGGCAGACGGACCTCTGTGAGTTTGAAGCCAGCCTGATCTACGAAGCGAGTCCAGGACACCCAAGGCTATAGGTTTAGAGAAAAGCTGTCTCAAAAAAAAACAAAAAGAAAACAAGCAAAACAAAACAAAACAAAACAAAACAAAAAAAAAAACCCTGGAACTATGGGACTTATTAAAGGCTGACAAACCAGCAGCGCAAAGAGAGCTTAAATATCAACCCACACTTTGTTGACAAAAAACAGGAAGGCAATTCATAAAGACTACAGTATGTTGTTTTCTTTTTGCTTTTTAAAAGTGGCTTTGCCAGTGTTCTTAACCTCTGAGGCACCTCTCCAGTTAAATAGCAACAAATCAAGTACTCCAAGTAAAAATAGGCTAATCAGGGTTAAACAGAGAATTCTCTGTAGAGGAATATAGAATGGCAGAGAAACACTTAAAGAAATGCTCAACATCCTTATTCATCAGGAAAATGCAAATCAAAACAACCCTGAGATTTCACCTTACACCCATCAGAATGGCTAAGATCAAAAACTCAAGACAATATATGCTGGAGAGGATGTGGAGAAATCGGATTCCTCCTCTATTGCTGGTGGGAATGTAAACTTGTACAACCACTTTGGAAATCAATTTGGTGCTTTCTCAGATAATTAGAAATAGTGCTTCCTCAAGATCCAGCTATACCACTACAAGGCATATTTCCAAAATGTGTCCAAGTATACAACAAGGACATTTGCTCAGTCATGTTCGTAGTAGCTTTATTCATAATAGCCAGAACCTGGAAACAACCCAGATTTCCCTCAACTGAGGAATAGATCCAGAGATTTTGGTACATTTACACAATGGAATACTACAATTTAAAACAAGGAAATCAGGAACTTTGCAGGCAAATGGTGGGAACTAGAAAAGATCATCCTGAGTGAGGTATCCCAGAAACAGACAGACACACGGTATGTACTCACTTATAGGTGGATATTAGACATATAATGTAAGATAATCATACTAAAATCTGTATACCTAAAGAAGCTAAGCAAGGAGGACCCTTGGTAAGATGATCAATCCTCACTCAGAAAGGCAAATGGGACGAATATAGGAAGAGGGAGAAAACAGGGAACAGGACTGGAACCTACCACAGAGGGCCTCTGAAATACTCTACCCAGCAAGGTATCAAAGCAGAGGCTGAGACTCATAGCCAAACTTTGGGCAGAGTGCAGGGAATCTTATGAAAGAAGAGGGAGATAGAAAGACCTGGAGAGGACAGAACCACCACAAGGAGAGCAATAAACCAAAAAATCTGGGCAGAGGGGTCTTTTCTGAGAATGACATTCCAAACAGGGACCATGCATGGAGATAACCTAGAACCCCTGCATGGATGTAGTCCAGGACAGCTCAGTCTCCAAATGGATTCCCTAGTAAGGGAATCAGGGGCTGCCTCTGACATGAACTCAGTGGCTGGTTCTTTGATCACCTCACCATGAGGGGGGAGCAGCCTTAACAGGCCACAGAGGAAGGCAATGCAGCCAGTCCTGATGAGACCTGACATGCTAGGGTCAGGTGGAAGGGAAGGAGGACCTCACCTACCAGTGGACTTGGGGAGGGACATGGGAGATGAGGGAGGGAGGGAGGGTGGAATTGGGAGGGGATGAGGGAAGAGGCTATAGCTGGGATACAAAGTGAAGAAATAAGCTGTAATCAATAAAAATAAATTAATTTAAAAAATGGCTTTGCCAGTACTAAACACTATTAATAAGAGAGGGTGAATACTTTACAATACACTAATAAGTAGCACACTGAAAGGCCAAAATTAAACTCATTTAAAACCACTTGATGTTTTTGGTAGACACTGAAGCCATCTAAACATAAAAGGAAACATGGTGCTCTAACTAGAAGCTCCTTTCCCACTCAGCATCACTGAGCTTCAAGTAATGACCTAGTACTGACACACGCCCCATCCAGATCAATCTCAGGACACAGTACATACAAAAAAGCGTACACACAAATCCATTAAGTCCTACAAGGGAAAAAAAAAGTTCTACAAGAACACCTTTGAGAGATTTTGATGACTTATGTGTATTAATCAGATATCCAAGAAGGGTATGAGCAAAAGCTATAGGCTGGTTAAAATAAAGAAACATTTTGTTCTTTTTAGAAATTGACAAAGTAGTTGCCTATGAAATTCACACAGATTTTTTTCAATGAATACTATACACTATACACACATCATAAAGCAAGTAATCGCTGCCACTCTAATTTCAAAATGTGATTACATATTTAAAAGTACACCCAAACTTAGTTTTGGATATGGCACAGACAAATATTTAAGGTGTTACATTAATGCAAATACACATGTACAACGTGTACAGGCATATGAATTTTAAAAACGACATATGGAAAAAACATTAAAAAATATAATTGTGCTCATCCAATTCTGAAGAAATAAAAAGTCAGTGTTATAAATTGTCCTTACTTGAAGGCAGTGAACAGTTGTCCTCATTTTCTGATTGATATGTATCATCTGATGTTTGAATGGCTGCCAAATCTACATATGCTAAAGCTCTAAAATTGAAAGAGGAAATCAAATTGCATAACAAGGTCAATAGAATAGTTCAGCTCTACCTACTACATCAGGTTCATAAGATAATTCCAGTACGTTTTAGCACTTCCATGACCTCAAATTTAAAAGCAGAGATCAAAAGAGATAAGAGTGGAATTCAACCAAAACCAAGTCTCAGCATATTAAAAAAAAAAAATTAACATCCTGCATCCAATCTGACCAAATGGATTGGTGTTGAGTATCAACAACAGAAACAACAGAACTCTTACAAATATGTGGAAACTGAACAACTAACTACTAAAAAATATTAGGTCAAAGACAACCTACTACAGACACCTGCCTACCATATAAATTAGGGCCTTATTGGAATAAATGTCATAGGTATAACTAACTACTTTTAAATTTTGGATTGAAAGCCTATTCTATGAGATGAAAGCCCATTCATGACACTGGAAAAGAGGCCAAGAACCAAACACTAGATATGTCATGGGCCCTATGAGAAAAACTATTATTATTCTGCTAAAGGAACATACCAATAAAATGACTTCTAATATATTGCTATACCCATCAAGCACAGCATCACACAATATCATCAGAGAACCTTCCTCTTGCAGTAGATGGTAATTGATAAAAAGACCACAAGTTGACAATGTGCAGAGAGGTGAGTCTTTGGAGCAGTTAGGCCTAAATCACACCCCTCCTCTCAATGCTCAAAACTCTGCAGAAGAGGAGGCAGAAAGACTATTAAGAGCCAGAGTTGGTTCAGAATGACTCCAAGGAAACAGTAGGTTCCAGAACCAATAGGACTGGTACACAAAGGAACTTACAGACACTAGGAGAGCACATTTATCACCTGCACATGTTCAAACCAGACAAAATCCCCAGCACCAAAAATGTAAGGTTGACATAAAGTCCGACCCCAAACCAAGAAGCTATTTACAGCTGATATCTAATGACAAAGGTATCAGTTTTCTGCACAGAAGAGTAATTGGCTAGGTCAACCACATGCTTAGTGGGAAGGATCTGGGAGTCAAGGATATAATCAAAATATACTGAATGAAAAAAATTTAATTAAGACAAAAGACTAGCAAAGTGCAATAATATGCTGACACTGTGTCAGTTACAATATTATGGAGCTAGCAAAACAGGAAATGTTAAAAGCAATTGAATATCCTGGAACTCAAGTTACAGCCAGTGATGGGAATTGAACCCAGGTCTTCTGGAAGAGAAGCCAGTGTTCTTCACATCTGAGCCATCTCTCCAGCCCACTCTGGAATTCAATCTGGCACTTTCTCAAAAGATTGGGAATAGCTTTACCTCAAGACTCAGCTATAACACTTCTGGATATATATCCAAAAGATGTTCCACCATACAACAAGGACATTTGTTCAACTTTATTCAAAGTGGCTTTATTCATAATAGCGAGAAACTGGAAATAACACAGATGTCCCTCAAGTGAAGAATGGATAAAGAAACTGTGGTACACCTACACAATGGAATATGATTCGGCTATTAAAAAAAAGTCATGAAATTTACAGACAAATGAATCAATCTGGAAAAGATCATTCTGAGTGAAGTAACCCAGACAGACACGCATGGTGTCTTATACTCACTTATAAGTGAATATTAGTCATATAAGGCAAGATAATTATAATACAATCTACAAAAGTAAAGAAGTAACAAGGAAGACTATAAGGAGGATGCTTAATTCCCATTCAGAAGGGCAAGTAGAACAGATACCAGAAGAGGCTGAAGAGAGGTAACAGGAAGGGAGCATACCATAGGTGCTCTGTAAAAAACTCCACTCAGCAGGGGATCAAAGCAGATGCTGAGACTCATACACAAATTGCGAAGTGTAGGGAATCTTATGAAAGAGTGGGGGGATAGAAGGACTCACAGGGGACGGGAGCTCTATAACAAGACCAACAGAACCACCAAATCTGGGTGCAGGGGGCCTGCAGAAACTGATGTGCCAACCAAGCATCATACATGGAGAGGACCTAGTGTTCAGATGTAACTGATGGACAGCTCGGTCTCCATGTGGGTTCCCTAGTAAGAGGAGTAGGGGAAGGGCTGTCTCTGACATGGCCTGCTCTTCAATCATTTCCCTCTGGCAGGGTGGCCTTGCTAGGCCACAGAGAAAGAGGATTCATGCAGTCCTGATGAGACTTGATAGACTGGGGCCAACTGGTAGGGGAGGAGGGCTCCCCCTTCCTGAGGACTAGGGGAGAAGAATAGGGGGAAAGAGGGAGCGAAGGTAGGACCAGAAGGAGATGAAGGAGTGGGCTACAACTGGGATGTAAAGCGAATAATTTTTTTTTAATTAAAAATAAAAGCAATTAAGTGAATTGAATCTCATGACAGTGATTATATTTCAATTTATAGAATGGTATGTTTTCTCTTGGAAGATGCATGGAACTATTATTATTTGTCTAGTATGGTATACCTTTCTCTGTACATGTTACCTACCGGAAACAGAGAAAGAACTGAACTCTAACAGTACTTTTAAAGCTACTTTCTAAAAACAAGTCATATTCTGTAAAAATTTTAAAAATGTGACCACTACCATACTTTGTGAAGCATTTAATCAGAATCATTTAAGAAGATTCACTATTTTTCATTGTAAGATTACACACGTTCTTCAGACAGGCTGAAATATGTTTGCCACAGCTATACTTGATGTAGAAAATGATAAAACAACAAAATTGAAAAAAAAATCATTGAAAATCTTAAGCTATAAAACTGGCTTTACTACATCTCATTACTTAAGACTTAGAATAATTTTCATTTGGCTTACATATTAAAAAAAAGAAGAAAGACAGAAAAGAAGGAAGGAAGGAAAGAAGGAAGGAAGGAAGGAAGGAAGGAAGGAAGGAAGGAAGGAAGGAAGGAAGGAAGG
>NW_026594091.1:128848-142655 GCF_907164565.1 Psammomys obesus | reverse complement strand
AGGAAGGAAGGAAGGAAGGAAGGAAGGAAGGAAGGAAGGAAGGAAGGTAGGAGACAAGGCTAGGGAAGATGTATCTGTGGTCCTGTCTGCCTAGAATAGGCTTGGGCGTAATCAGTGTGGTCCAGTCTGCCTAATTAGGGAGAAGGAGTAGATCATGGTCCACTCTACCTAGCAGGTGCCAGAGTCCAGGTTAGAGTCTCAGCAAGGCAAAAAGAAGAAACAAGAAAAAGACAAATGTCACACACAGTCCCTGTAAATTAACCTAATGACTATCACTTTTATATTTTCCAAGCAGGGATATAAAACACTTACTCTTTCAGCTTATTCACGTCAGGGTTACCTTCTGGTAAAACCCTGATCCCACGACCATAGCTGGTTCCTCCATAGAGATGAAACTCCAGTCTTAACAATGAAGTTGTGGACTCTGAATTAACTGGCTGAAGTTTGATATGGAGGCTGTAAATTCTAAGGAAGCTTCCAATCTGAAAGAGGATTTTAAAAGTTATGATTTCAGGCAGTGGCCTAATAAAACAATTTCTGATACTTGAAAATTTTATAACTGACAGGAGGTAGTAACCTCAACAACAAAGGACAAAAAGATTTACAGCAGGACAGCACGGCTTATGGATCCTGTACCAGAGCATGTGTGCAGGGGCATGCTTGTACAGACACCAATGTGCTCACTTCACAAAAGCAGGCCCATTCCAGAGGCCCGTCAATATGAAGGAATCTAAAACTTAAATACTTAAATAAATTTCTATTTAATAGGAATTCTGAAAAAGAAATTCTTGAAGAGATTAAATGAGGAATAAATTTCTCTCACTATGAGACACTAGAAATGTAATCATGTAACTACATCAAAATAATGAAAATAATGTTGATCTTTTCACAGGTTAAGTTTCACATTAGCCACAGCCTTTGATTTCTCAGATCCTATGTGCTTTTCTCCATCCTACAAATTCTATGGAAAGCAAAGTTTTTAATAAAGCACCTGAACTTTTATCACAATCTTGTAAAATATATCCTCTGAATTCAAAGAGGATTAAACCAGGATTCTGAACTAACAATCCTACAGTCAGCTATCATGCAAAATTTGTTCTAAAACACAATTTTACCTGGACAACATAAGCTATTTCTACGAAGATTTACAGTGAGGAAACGTAGTAGGCTATTAAAAACAGCTGACATTTAAGTCCAGTGCTGTGATATAACCCTCTAACTATTGGGAAGATTGTCTGTGTCCTTATGTTCAAACCCAGCTTGGGAAACCTATTTCAACAAAATATAATAAAACAAAGACATTGACACATAGCCAAACAAACCTGCCACACGGTGAAAACTGAACTGATTTTTATATTGACTTATAAGCAAAAAGTAAACATTGACCATCCAGTCTCATAAAAATTGCATTCCTGACTGCAGCAGAGAAGCCACCTTTTGCTTTTTTTCCATAAAAATCCTGCACCATTGTGGTGACACAATATAGTTGAAAAGTGTCAAGTGACAGGACAAGGAAGGGGCTAAGGTAAGACAAAAGACAAGCAGACCACACCAACTTCCACTTTGAACTCAACTTTTTAATCCTCAATTCTGATGTAGCACAAACAGTGGAGAGTAAGACAGGGAGAGACCCATTCTCCCAACACCACTCCTTCATTTCCAAGGGTCTTTCCTGGCATATCTGTGGGTTTTCTGAGCACAAAAAGGCAGGAGGAAGTGTCCAACCTACTCTCTCCTCCAACTTCTTTTACCTGCTCTATGTCACAGTTGAACCAAAAAATATAGAGGTTTGGAAATCAAAACACAATAAAATGAAAAAAAAAATATTTTTTAAGAGGCATCCAAAATAGGGTACTAGAATAGTAAATGAAACAATTTTAATTTTTGCATGATGTTTCAAATGTTTATTTTTTTATTAGCCAATTTTTATAACCTTCAAAGGACCAGAAGAAGGCTGAAACTCAGGGAGGAAAGAATTACATTAATAAACAGAGGCTTAGCTATCAAAACATAACTACTTCCAAATTAATTTTTAAATTGGAGGATATTATAGCTAGGAACTTCAGTTCTTTCATGACATCTGAATATTTTCTAAAAATCATATGAAGGGAAAAGCCAAATATCATTTTGAAGAGCAAGAGGCTAAGACAGAGAGGACACCAGAAGGTCCCACACAAAGTTTTATTTCAGAGGAACTGTGGTAAAATCTTCAGGGGGAAGTGTAAATGGTAAATATATAGGTGCTTATGAACCTTCATCACACTGCAATATTAACAAGGTGTACAAGCCAGAGAGAACTTATCTTTCTGAACAGATCACAGTGTAAAGATGACAATTTGCTAGTATCAGAAATGCCTTCTGGAGGCAATATTATATTGTTAAAGCTTGAGTAAATGTTATTATGAAATGTGCCTGATGCTCTCTTATTGAAAAAGAAGTTGCTTAGTCTTTTCAGAAATGCAGTAAGTATCTACAAACAGAAAATGACAATAAAAAACACAAAAGTGTATTTTAATCTGTTACAGAAGTCTAACCAATTCATAAACGTTAAAAATAAGAAACTTAAATCAATTCCACAGAAATCAGGGACAAGATAAGGCTGCCTACTCTCTCTGTATCTCTTCAATGTAGTACTTGATTCCTGTTAGAGCAATAAGACAATTAAAGGAAATCAAGGGGATACAAATCAGAAAGGAAGAAGTCAAAGCATCACTATATCTGAAAGATGCTCAATCATACAAGGACATTTTCTCAACTATGTTCATAGCAGCTTTATTCGTATTAGCCAGAATCTGGAAACAACCTGGATGTCCCTTAACTGAAGAATAGATACAGAAATTGTGGTACATTTACACAATAGAATACCACTCAGCTATTAAAAACAAGGAAAACATGAAATTTGCAAGCAAATAATTGGAACTAGAAAAGATCATCCTGGGTGAGGTAACCCAGAAGCAGAAAGACTTGCATGGTATATACTCACTTATAAGTGGATATTAGACATATAATATAGGATAAACATACTAACATCTACAGACCTAAAAAAAAAAAAGAAAAAAAGATGTAAAGGAAGATACTTAATTCTCATTTAGAAGGGAAAACTGGTTAGACACTGAAAGCAGTAGAAGAGAGGGAACAGAATGGGAGCCTACCACAGATCTCCTCTAAAAGACTCCACCCAGCAGGGAATGGAGTGCAGGGAGTCTTATGGAAGAGGAATAGAAAGAACCTGAGAGGACAAGAGTCCCACAAGGAGACCAACAAAGCCAAAAAAAGCTGAGCCCAGGGGGGACTGCAGAGACTGATACATCAACAGAAGACCATGCATAGAGAGGACTTAGACCCCCTGCCCAGATATACTCCACAGACAGCTCAGTCTCCATGCGGGTTCCCTAGGAAAGGGAGAAGAGACAATCTCTGACATGAACTCAGTTGCCTGATCCTTCATCACTTCTCCCTGGTGGAACAACATATTCAGCCCACAGAGGAAGAGGATTTGGCAGTTCTGATGGGACCTGATAAGCTAAGGTCAGACAGTAGGGGAGGAGGACTTCCCCTATCAGTAGACTAGAGGAGAGGGATAAGGAAGGAGGGTGGGACCGGAGGGTGGGACCGGAGGGAGACAAGCGAGCGGGCTACAACCAGGATACAAAGTGAATAAACTGCAATAATAATAATAATAATCAGTATCTTTATTTTTTCTATAGTCAAACTACAGTTTTGGGTCCAAAAAAGGCCAGTTGTAATAATGACTATATATGGGTTCAGAGCTTTGTTCAACTTAAACATACATTTATAACTTAAAAATTGAAAACAAGTAAATCTAAAATTAATTTCTGGAACCTAAATAATATTCACAAAAATACTTATACGAACAAAAAAATACAACTAAGAAGAACACAGAAACAAAATAGCATGCATCTTTCTAATCAACATCACCTTCAGGGATTTTGCCACCTGGACATGATTATCATAAACCACAATGTCTATCACCAGATTCTGTAGCCGCAGAATGTGACTTAAGTCACCTTCGAAAGCAAGGTCTTGTATGCAGACTCTCCAAGAGGGAAACTTTGTCTTGGTGCCATCCCATACCTGCCGTGGGGTGGTAAAGCAAAGCTTAAGAATCTTCATACAAGAAGAAAGTCAAGTTTAAAACTGAATCGATGTACACTAGTATATTTAATTCTTTAAACCTTGATGTCCATTATTCTGTGATTGTGAAATAACTAAATACAGACTGTTGCTCATGTAAAATATGTAGAAAGATGTATCGATTAAAAAAAAAGACATACAGCATATGATAACGAGCATAATATTAAACTATAGTAGACTGACTTTTTTAAAATTCTATACTCAAACCCGCCCTTCCAGCACAGGCCCACCCAACTCTCGAGATGGCTTCTGGTTACTATCAAAAACAAAGATATGAGACAAAATGAAAGCATTAAGACTGAAAGATTGCACCCATTTAAAACTGAATACCAGGAAAACAGAATATTTTTGAACACATTATAACTGAAAAATATTTGTTCAGTACTTACACTGTATACACAGAGTAATAGACAAAACTGTTATATTTAAAGATGACTGAAGGCTGGAGAGGTTGCTCAGTAGTTGACAATGTGTACTGCTCTTGCAGAAACCATAAGTTTGGTTGCTAACACATGCCAAGCATCTTAAAACTGCCTGTAACTCCAGCCTTAGCAAATTAAACACTCTTCTGGCTTCTCCAGGAACCTATATAAATGTGCATATTCCCATTATACACATATAATTTAAAACATATATTCTTTAAACCACTGGTAAAATATGGTCTCCTGATTAACTTTAACTGTCAACTGACACAGCTCAGACTCATCTAAAAGAGGCTCAGTCTGCTCTGCCAAGAATCAGACTGTCCTATGTTCCTATCTGTGGGAAACACTTACCATCTGCAGTATTACTCTGTTTGCTGATGGGTGCAATATCATGTTTAGGCAGACAGCACTAAACCAAGTAAGAAACATGGCCAAATACAGCCAAGGATTCTACATGTGGTAAAATCCTCCACAATTTTTGCTGTACTTCCTTAGTTGTGCATGAATCCTCCATTTAGAATTTACCATAGCAAGAGAAATGATACTAGAACATGGCTGCTGAGAAAAACTGAAATAGGTGCCTCATGATTACTAAAAAGGGACATGATTAGTATTGTACTAAGATTGAAAATAAAGAATAATTACATTATTTTGCATAATAACCAAGTATAATTAGAAAGAATAATAGCTTCCCTCGGTTTTTAATATTTAATTTAAAAAATCATGTCTGAAGGGAGGAGTAGTAGTGCACACCTTTACTCCCAGCACTGGGGAGGCAGATGTAGGTAGAGCTCTGTGAGTTCAAGGCCAGCTTGGTCTACATAATGAGTTCTAGGACAGCAAGAGCTATGCAGAGACCATGTCTCAAAAAACAAAATTATTTCTGATACATGAGAAATTCAACACCAGGAAAAAAATATTGTAATTCTCTAAAAGTAGTCAAGAGCATAACATTGCCACATATAATTCCAAGGATAGTTCTGCTGTTATATGGTTATTTTGAAAATATAAGTGAAGGTATATTAATAAGCAAACTATCATTTAAAGTTTCCTTCAGCAAGTCCATGTCAGCAATTTTACTATAGTCAGACAACATTCAATCACACAGAAATAGCACATATAACAGATTTTGCTTCCAGCATACTTTCTCACACACTTCAAATTATTCCTATAAAGGAAATTTATAAAAAATAAAATTGTTAGATGGTATGCAAAGACTTGAGACAAATTTTAGAACTGTCTTTAAGAAAGCTTAACTTTCTTACATTCACTTTTCTTTGCTGAATTTTAAAGTAAGTTCCTTGAACTTGTTCATGCCCATCAACACTGCAGCCTGAAGGTGGGGAGCTGGCCAGGCTTCAACCCTTAACTGATGAGCAACTGGCAGCTGTTGACTGCTGGGGGAGGGAGTCTGGCTACTGGGCCACTGGCAGCTGACCATGCCCCGTAAAATGGCCCTATACTTAAGCACTCATGGGCAGGACTAATTAGTCAATTATTTAAATTAAAAAAAAAGTTAAGGACATGAAGTTGGGAGTGGGGTGTATTATGGGAATGGAGGAAAGTTGCAGGGGGAAATGGGAGAGGAATATGATCACGTTTCATTGCATGTAAGCATGAAATGCTCAAAGAATAAAGTTAAAAAGAATTCAATAAATGCTTTCCCCAAGGTAAAAAATAAACAACATGAGAGCTGACGGACTTATCTGACTAAAGCTTTCAACTCAAACAGGGGCTTTAAAGAGGAACTTGCACTATCAGCTAAAGGTTGGGAAGCTTTATCTCAGATTTACGGTTTTTCTAACAGTAACAGTCAAAAGATGCTAAGTGCACAGGGCTAGCATCTTTGTTCTTGGGAATGTTCAGTTCAGCATATGGTCGTGTGTTAAGAATGTCTACATTGGTCATGGACCCTAGGTCACTTATCTAACACTCCTTCTAACCATAAGTAATCTTAAGTTGTTTTCAGTTCAGCTTGGCTTGACTCACTTACCTTAGATTACATATTTTCTTTCTCACTGTTTACATAAAGCTGCTACTTTCAATTTCAAAAGCTTGGCATTTTATTCAGTGATATCTATTTTTCAGTGTTCCTTTAAAATGTGTCAGTGGTTAAGTGGTACATAAGCCCTGAGTCTTGTCTAAGCCCATGACACTTCCCTGCTTGTTTGATTAGTACAGAAGACTGAAAATTAAGCACAGGATCTCGGTCAAAGTGGTGCTGCTCTAAAAACTCCTCTACAGTAGAGCCAAATAAGGAATACAATTAAGTAACTAATTTCTGCAGGTCAATTATAGCCATTTATGTTACTGTATTTTTTTTCTCGTGTTTTAAATCAACATGACAGGAAGTATTATATATACCTCTCCCATGAGCCAGGAAGTGATGACTAGGGACAGCACTTAAGTGACAATAGATCCTGCAAGAAAATGGGTGACAACATAGCTGACTTTCATAAGACAGCAGAAATACCCAGGAGTTTCACTGAAGAGAATTCTGTTGTATTTTATTAAAATAAAAAAAGAAATTTAGCATGTCACACAGTTCATAAAATACACATCTAACAATACTGTTTTTTCTGCACAGAAAAATGCAGGAGTAGAGCTTCATGAACAGGTGGCTTCTCAAAAACAGTATTGTTGTAATTTAAAAAAATGAGTATTGGGCTTTATAATGTTTACTTTTTTGGTATTTAAATTTGACTTTTATTTATTTATTTTAATTAAGTTTTTATTTTTTAAAGTAATTACAGTTTATTAACTTTGTATCCCAGCTGTAGCCCCCTCCTTCATTTTCTCCCAATCTCACCCTCCCTCCATCATCTCCTCCCTGCCCCTCTCTAAGTCCACTGATGGGGGAGGTCCTTCTCCCCTTCCATCTGATCCTAGCTTATCAGGTCTCTTCAGGAATGGCTACAGTGGTTTCTTCTCCATGCTAACCCATCGTGGCCTGGATCCTCCTTCCTTCCTCTCTTACTGTCCTTACTGTCTCTTACTGTCTATGGAGATTCTCTTGAACCAAGCCCAGGAACCTTAGCCACGCCCACTCCATTCTGCCCTCCACAGGTATAGGCTGTTTAATCAATGGATCTGATATAATGACTTAGGCAGGTTTACACAACAAGGATAGATTTAACCAGATCTTGAAGGCTAGCCTCAGAAGAACCCCCAACACAGTATGAAGAATTTTAACTCTATAAAATAGTCTGAAAATACTCTATCATAGTGCTGCAGGCTCTTTAACCACAGGTGGCAGTAACGCATGGCTTCAAGTATTTAAAATGTACCTTTAGAAGAAATGACACTCCATCTACTTCTGCTTTGCCCAGGAGCTGACAAGTCAGGTCATAATACTGCATAGGCTGAGCATCAGAGAGCTGCAGTAAGGTGGAAGACGCTGGAACATGGGTGGACGCCCAAGCCCGCAAAGCTTCTACCATATTGTGGTCCTGAGATGTGAAGTTAAAGTTCTTGTTTGAAGAACGCAGTCTGACAGGAGACCCTAAGGCACCATCAAATGTCAAAGATGCAAAACCATAGTTGCTGATTCCTTGAAGCTCATTTTTATATATCTGAATCTAAGAACACGAGAAAAAGTAGAAGACGAAACAGGTGATATAAAACTCAGGAACCAAAGAACTTGAGATATTACGTTTTCCTAGTATGAGTAGCAGAGTTAATCTTTACTGTTCCTTACTGAATTAACTCAGGAAACAATACAACCAAATGATACTGTATCAGGGTGCACAGAGATGCAAATTTTAAAACACTAAAATTTCCTTTCTAAAACAGTGGGTAATAGTTACCCTACAAAACTCTCATTCTTTCATCGATGTGTTTATTATTAAAGTATAATTTGCACTAGAGGACAGTATAATGCAACAGTTATATATGTGGTGTAGTGAAATTCACAACCCACGAACGCGTAAAGCAAGCACACGCAGCAGAAGCCAGGTCACCCTAGGCACGCTGGACCAGGACATTTTCTTGTTGCTTAATCATTTTTCCCTGCATTTTAGTTCCAACTAGTGGTTTCATATACAAAGTACATTTTGTAGGTAGCACTTAATTCTTCCTACTTATTTATGGATACGTTTCTGGAATCAGGACATACTCACTCTAAAAACTTTCTTGTTACAGGTACAGGAGCTCCACAGAGCTGCCTCCCTTTAGTCCCCCACTCTGTGCCTTTCAACAACTGCTTCCTATTGTCTCCTTGTTCTTTCTTCCTTTGGAATTCTTAGGGTTTCATTTACTTCCTGGGGTCCTTGTGTCTCACTATTTCTCTACCAAAACTCCCTGCTTCCCATGGCCCTGCCCTTTGCATACTCTTCCACACAATAGCACTTTTTGCCACTGTCATCATACATGATTGTTCTTGCTTAAAATAGTCATTTATCTCAGTGAAAGTACTTGAGTTTTATTTATTTATTTATTTATTTATTTATTTATTTATTTACACTTTATTCACTCTGTATCACCCCTGTGGTTCCCTCCCTCCTCCCATCCCAATCCCTCCCTTCCTCCACCCTCTGCATGCATGCCTCTCTCCAAGTCCAGTGATAGGGGAGGACTTCTTTTCCTTCCTTCTGATCTTAGTCAATTAAGTCTCATCAGGGGTGGCTGTGTCCTCTTCTTCTGTGGCCTGGCAATGCTGCTTCCCCCTCAGGGGGAGGTAATTAAAGAGCAGGCCAATCAGTTCATGTCAGAGACAGTCCGTGTTCCTATTACAATGGAACCCACTTGGATACTGAACTGCCATGGGCTACATCTCTGCAGGGGTCTTCGGTTATCTCCATGCATAGTCCTTGGTTGGAATATCAGTCTCAGGAAAGACCCCTGTGCTCAGACTTTTTGGTTCTGTTGCTCTCCTTGTGGAGATCCTGTCCTCTCCAGATCGTACTGTTTCCCACTTCTTTCCTAAGATTCCCTGCACTCTGCCCAAAGGTTGCCCATAAGTCTCAGCATCTACTTTGATAGTCTGCAGGGCAGAGCTTTTCAGAGGTCCTCTGTGGCAGGCTCCTGACTTGTTCCCTCTTTTCTCCTTCTTCTGATGTCCAGCCTCTTTGCCTTTCTGGATAGGAATTCAGCATTTTAGCAAGAGTCCTTCCTCTTAATTAGGTTCTTTAGGTGTACAGATTCTGGTAGGTTTATCCTATATTTTATGTCTATATGAGTGAATATATACCGTGTGCATCTTTCTGCTTCTGGGATAGCTCACTCAGGATGATCTTTTTCAGATCCAACAATTTACCTGCAAATTTCATGATTTCCTTGTTTTTTATTGCTGAGTAATATTCCATTGTGTAGCTATACCACAATTTGTGCATCCATTCCTCCACTGAGGGGCATCTGGGCTGTTTCCAGCTTCTGGCTATTACAGATAAGGCTGCTACAAACATGGTTGAGCAAATGTCCTTATTGTGTACTTGAGAATCTTTTGAATATATGCCTAGGAGTGGTATAGCTGGATCTTGAGTTTTTTAAAAGCCTTTTTATTTACTTTCAAATAGTTTTGTCATTTCTTAACAAGTTTCTAATTGAAAAGCCTCTACTTACTGAAGAATATTTTATTTACATATAAAAATATAGGTATATGAACTTTTATCAAAAAAAAATGCTACTTTTCTTCCACATTTTTTCAATGCTTTTATTTTTCAAGATTGGATATATGTGTGTGTCTATTCATCTATCCCCATTCACTTCTTTTCTCCTGTTTCTTAAATTACAGCTTACATTACTAGAAACTGTCCCAAAAGTCCACTGTAGTCTATTTATCTTTACCTTGTACTTGTTCTTCATACCTGGCAATGTGTCTGGATCTAGATTCAATGTCTAATCCTTAGAAACCAATCCAGTAGACTTTCCATTTGCTGTTCCTTTTACATATTGAATTTCTATTTCCTTTTATTCATTTAACATTCTTTTTAATTTTCTGTAAGCACTTTGTGTTGCAGGATATTTGATCCCACTGTGATCCCTGAGATTGTAAACTATAAAAAGCTGTTTCTAGTGACTCAGCTCTAGCACACACCTTTCATCCAAGAGCTTTCTGTACACAGGATTTAATACAGTTAACTCTAGGTCAAGAGGTAGCAAGAAACCAGCTGACAGGGATTAACAAAAAGAAGGAATGTTGAGAGAAGAGTATTTAAGACAGCATGGAGAAGAGGCTTTAGCTCTCTAGTTCTTGGGCTTTTAGCTGTTGTTGGCTTTCTCCCCCTGGGCTGCAGGCTGAGCAAACAGGCCTTTTCCTCCTGGGCAGTAAGCTGGCTAGTTTTGGGCTTTTGGGGCTTTTCATTCTCGGATGTGAGCTAAGTAGGAAGATCAGCTGGGTGCTTTCTCTACCTCTCTGAGATAGTACATTTTCTTCACCCCAGTATCCGGCTCCCGAGTCTTCATTGGTAAAATAGAGTGGCTGGGATTTTCCCCTTTTATAACAACTTTGCTTAATCCTTTACAAAAACATTATAATATCTACTGGGAAATTATTGTTCAATAGACTCATGTCTGGAAATTTGTTTCTAAATTCCACTTGATTTTAAAAACTCTCTTCTTTTAAGCTCTTCTATTAGTGTCTAATATTTTCATTTTTCTTGATTATAGTCACTGCAGTGAAACACTATAAGGGTTTTGAATTATGTTTTCCTCCTCCTGATGGGCAGAGTTTTGCTCATTTTGGCAAGTCGCCAACTAAGCTCCTGAAAGGAACAAAAACTTGAGTTTACACCTTCTTAGGGTGAATCTGAAAGAAGCTTAGGGGTTTTCCAATGCCCTTTCTTTTCACTCTGACTCACCCTGCAAACAGCCTTCTTTGTAAAACTGTACGTTTTGACAGATGTGCACGAGAAGACTTCCAACAGGATAAGGGCCTCTGTCAGACAAGGAAGGGCTTGGTGCTGTCTTACCCAAAGTGGATAAAGTACTTGTTACTGTTTGTGTATAAGGCCTTCCACCTGCTCCTGTGGTAGGACTCTTTGTGGCTGCTAGGAGTACAGAACTAGGTATTAGAACTAGGGACTTTCTGCCCCTAGTTCTGGTCTTGTTTTTTCTGCTTCCTGCTCTGGTAGTCATGTGCAGATCAATGCAACAAACAACCATCTCTACCATAAAACTGAACCAAAGTAAACTTTCCATTTGTTGTATCTTTCAATATTTTACCAAATAATAAGGAAAACAACAAATGTTAAAGAGATCTAAGGTTATTTATGCCTCACTAAGCTGGCCCGTAGCATGCCTACTGTTGCATCTCTCCTGTTCCACATTCTTAGAATCCTTGCATGATCTTGCCCTGCTAGTACAGCACAGCATTTAGGCAAGTACTCTTGGGCAAAAAAGCAGGATTCTGGTACATTCTGTATAGCCTTTTCTCTCTAGTGCCTTGTCCTGAAGAGTCATGTTGTTTTAGGTGAGCTGAATTTTAATCGTCCCCTCCTTAGCTTAACCAGGACTACACAGCTCACACTTCAGGTGTCTGAAATCAGCCAGAACAACAGTAAGTCCTCAACTTAAATAAAATTAAATTAATTAAAAAGAAGTTACAAGGAATTGACAAATTCTACATGGGAACTTTGTAACAACCACTACATCTGGAAGTGAGAAGACAAACTGGAATCAGTCCGAATCACCACTTCTAAAGTAGGTCTTAGGAAAGAGGGAGGTGATTCATTTAAATGACTGCTACCTGATACCACTGACATTTATCTCCTGGAATGCTTCATGTCTCTCTCTAAAAGGCACACATACGATTGGTCTATCTACATGTAGTGAACAATGCAGACTTCCTGTCTAGTACATGCAGACTGTGGAAAGAGCAAATCGCACCTTCAGTCCACGGAAGCAAACAATGTCTCCAACTTTATAAATGATGGGAAGAGCTTCATAGTTTCTACTAAACAGCACACAAGTCAGCTTCACATTTGTCTGGTCCACAATTGTTACAACTGAGCAATAATCTGGGAAAAAATATTTAACACAAATTAACGTATTTTAAAGCACTTATATAATATCAAAGAAGCCAGGCACAGTGGCGCAAACAGCAATCCCAGCACTGGGGAAGGCAGAAACAGGAGGATCTCTGTGAGTGTGAAGCCAGCATGGTCCACAAAGCAAGGCCAGAAAAGCAAAGCTACACAAGAAACCTTGTCTCAAAAAACAAAAACCAAAATATAATGTCAAAGAAATATTACTTTTCCTTATTATTATCTTTTAAGACAAAGATACAATACCACTAACAAATTTATCCAGAAAAATTAACTTTTAAGCTACTAAAATGAAACTCAAAGAAATATTTGACACTGTTTTTCTAGAGAAGAAATAATAAATTTTTCATCACTTCAAAGTCAAGAAGGTGGAAAAGAAAATCATCTCCATCAAATAATCCCCCAAAATTAGTGTAGACCTTTTTAAATGAATGACTACCTAACAGTTGCCGGAGCCAGCCAGCAGAGTCGAACAGTTCTTAAGTCAGGAGTGAGGACTAAAATTAATAAAATAACCCACAGCACACAGGAGGCTTTTTTAAGAAGGTCCAGACTGGACAGCCACAGCAAAAAGCCTCTAGCCTCTGGAAGCAACTCTCCTTGCTGCAGCAAAAACTAGCAGCCCTAGCAGCCACTGCCAGCCCCTTAGCAGTAACTGTCTTTTTATTGTAGAGTTTCTAAGCCAGAGTAGAAACATCTCAGAACAATGGTTTAATTTCCATGAGGAGCCTGAGGAAGAGGTGTGATCCTCACAAGCTATCCCACCTGCTGTCACAAACAAAAGAAGATGAACTTGCAAATTCTTCTCTGCCATTAGTAAAGGCCTGCTAAAAGCCATCTCTCCTCGGAGATTTAAATATCAAAGCAGGCCGCTGGAGTCAAGGCTCCTGACAAACAGTCAAAAGGAAAAATGAAAGCAATGAAGTCCTTAAGAAATAACAAATGTCCACAAGTAAAAAACATCTGACCTAAAATATTCCCCTTCTGAAAATACTGACAAGCTGAATACAGTACATGTACACTGTAACACTTAGGATCCACCTGCCAGCTCACAGGAAACCAAATGCAGAAACAAATGAGGCAGGAAATGGGGAGAAACAGGAAGCAAGAGTATGGTTAAGACACCTCTCAGCACCCTTACCCAGAATCTTGGCTTCAGTATTTACATACGAAGCCTGAAAAAGGAAACTGCACCTAGAAAATATATATATATATATATATATATATATATATATATATATATAT
>NW_026594091.1:116808-128838 GCF_907164565.1 Psammomys obesus | reverse complement strand
ATATATATATATATATATATATATATATATATATATATATATATTCACTATATATAGTGAGAGAGGAAAGTGACGCTCAGCATAAACCGGTCACCTGAAAAGATGACAAGGGCCATCTGCTAAAATAGGAAATCACCACGAGACAGTCCAGCACTTTTGTAATGAATGAGATAAAAATTAACAGGCCAATTTGTGGAGGGATAGTATCAATACAGTCAATGAAACTCAGAAACACTTGATTCTCAAGGTTTTTATTGTGTACAATGCTAGGGAACGGTGTACAGATTCTGAATAAAGGGATGTTGACACATAAAACATAATTACCAGAAAAAAGTGCATTGGAACATTTGTCTTCATACTGAAGAACAACAATGAAAAATTAAAGAAATCAGGGCAGGAATGTTTTAGTTGAGGTTCTATTGCTGTGATGAAACACCATGGCCAAAAGCAACTTGGAGGAGAAAAAGTTTATTTCCCCTCATTGCTTAGTCTCTCACTGATGGACATCGGGACAGGAAGTGGAGGCAGCAAGTAATGCAGAGGCTGAGGAGGGGGTCAGCAGGTGAAGATTTCATTACATGAAAATGCGTTCACTTCCCTTCCAGAACACCTTATTATCTAGACACAGTCTATATAGCATATCTATTAATGCATGCTCCAGTTACCTGTTTTGTTTTGTTTGTTTTTTTTTTCTGTTTGTTTTCCATTTTTGTGCCAGACTTGAGAGTAACTGATGTGTGACTTTTACAGTACTGGAATGTTCAGTATTTGGGAACATATTTACCTTCATAAGCAAACTGTATACATCAGTATGTTTTCATGTCATTTAGCACCATTCTAAAAATTTTATTCACATTGTGCTGAACAAAGCTCTGGAATCTAAAGACTACATTCACTTCATAATTAAAACACCCAAAGAACACACGTGAATATTGGTAGTCAACTGAAAAATCAGGATTGAGATTGTTCTGAGACCCAGATCACTGAAGGACGACGGCCCGAGACCAGTAATGCAGCTCTTATCCAAAAAACACCCCCCATTTCAATACCTACCAGTTCCTTTGCTCAAGTATGGAGGCTTAAAGAACTTCACAACACCACAGACATTGACAACAGTGCCTTCCTTAAGTAGATTCAGGGGTGTGTATGTACAAGGTGCTATCAGGGTCTAAAGAGAGAAAGAACAGCAAATTCACCAGTCAGTATTTGCATCTGAAAATATAGCACCCGTAAATTAGCAAGCTTGTACCACTCCATTTTAAAAGACTTATCCTGAAGAAAAGGACTTCAAAGAGAGGAGGGAGGTGACTGTGGATGACAATGCACAGCTTCAAAGGTTATAGCATAGACACCAACTAGTTTTCTTGAAACAATTCTGTTCATCAACAGAAATCAACACATCAGTCTATAACAGCTTAAATATTAATTATACCTCTCTAACAAAAAATCCATCAAAATTCAAAAGCTGGCATACAAGATGAAGCAAAACAGAAATGAAATACTTACAACTATGTATATTATCAATGTTACAGCTCCCAGAGAATCTTTCTAATGAAGATAACTAAGTGTGATGACATCTTGGAAAGCCCAGAGGAGCTACAGAACTCTGTGCTGTGAAGGACCTGTAGCTCATCAATTATGATGGAGCTCAGCAAAAGACACAGAAAGGAAGATCTGGGCCTAAGCTCTCCAAATGCAACCCGTGTTCTACCTTAACAAATGTGTCCCTGATACTGAGATGAACGGGAAAGCCAGCACAGCTCAAGGACATGAACCACTGTACACCTAACACAATGCCAAACACAGACTGTAAATACGAGCAGCACAGCTACAAAGTAAGATATTGTGTTCTAGTTTGAGGCAGCATACCTTTGTGAGACCTAGGATGTAAACCTCCTGCCCCATTCTCTGGAGTTGTGGCATGCTGCGACCATAGCATGTGCCACCACACTTAGCTAAGAGCTTTCTGTTTGTTTTTAAATAATTGCCACACATGACCAGCCTCTGCAGCATTAGACCACATAGGTCCAGAAAATGACTTACCCTTTGATACACTAACACATATTCATGAGAAAGGTACAGACTTTCCATTATGAAGTATGATAATATACTAAAGATAGTCTGGTAACATCTTCAGAAACCACTCAGTGTATGGGTCACCAATGCATATTTCACAAAGACATGAAAGGCTTCTATTATGTCTTGAAGACTTGAGGCAAAGCTTGTTATACAGTGCGGGCATGAGCAAGGGCTAGGGACTGAGGATGTAGCTCAGTGACAGGGTTGACTGTCAGTTGCAAAAGCCTGGGTTTAATCCCTAGAACCAACTAAACAACACAACACAACCACCACACTGCACAAACACACACACCACCCAAGAACAATGTTATTAAATAAAATATAATTTACAGCACTGGATAAAAAGCAAGACAATATATTCCTGAAACGTGAAAAATCCATATAGCAGGACTGGGAAAATGATCAGCAGGTGAAGCATTGACCATAAATGTGTGAGGGCGAGAGGACCCAGGTCAATGCTGGGTAGGTTTGCGGCTCACCTGTACTCATAGTTCTCTGGAGGCAGAGACAGAGGACCCTGGAAGCAAGCTGGCTAGCTAGACTAAAGTTAAAAAGCTCTGGATTTGATAAGACAGCATGCCTCAGAATATATGGTAGAGAGTGACACAGAAAGACACCTGACCATTACTTGTTAGAATCCACTTGTACTTTTCGTGCACATACCATAGCTAAAGACCTCTTACTTGCAGAGGACCCAGGCTTAGTTTCTAGCACCCATATGGAGTGGCTCACAAAACATCTATACGTACATTTCCAGGAGATCCAACGCCTTCTGGCCTCTGTGGGCACCTGTATTAAAATGGTGCACATAACTCAGGCAAGCACACATACATGAACAGAAATACAAATAAATGAGTAATAAATGCGGGTATTATTATGTTAACTTTGTCAATGAATGGCTTTCTTTCCTGGTTCAATCAGCTCTGAATATGGGAGCCTTCCTATTGCTACTTTAGACACCAAACTTTTATAAAACAATGAAAATCGGTTAAGAAAAGATGTATCACAAGTATAAAGACTTTTATTGATATAATTGGTTAAATCACAATTCAGTGCATAAAAACTTATTGTAAAAAAAAAACCTGACAAACACCAGAAGAAATGAATTTGCCTGTGGATTAAAATAAAACAAACAAACAAAAAAACTATGTCGTCAAAAAAAAAAACACTCCATTTTCTTATGATGTAGTTTGCAGAGATGTTATAGATAATGCAGACAACAAAGAAATCAAATATTACTAGGAAAATACAGAACTATAACTCATCATGTCATAAAAAAGTAAAGATATCAGTTTTCCATTGTAGAAAAGCTCAAGTAATAAGTAGGCTAATTTAAAATCAAACCATAAAGTAGATCAAGTTATGAAGTAGATGCATAACTGTGTGTGCTCACATCACTGTGTCCTAAAAGAAATTAAATATCACCTTACCGAAGACATTACTTCTATAGAAAATCCTCTTGCAGATTTACCCAAACCTGAAAACAAAACAGAGAAGGCTTATTTGTACCTTCAATGTGATGACTGGCTTTCAAATATGGTTAATTATACACTTAACATACTCAAATTAACTATGATGACACTCACAACTGCCTGTGACTCCAGCTGCAGAAACTGGAGGAAATTCTTCCAGTTTCCATAGGCACCTATACTCAACCCCTACCCCAACACATATACATGATTTAAAAAGTTCTAACAGGTAGAAAATTGGAGTCTTTTTTTTCTTGAACAGAAGCAACCATTTGAACTATAAATTTCACCATGCATTTATTAGCCTTATTATTTTGGAAGGACATTTCAGACAGCAAAGAGTCTCATATAGGATGCTGGTCACATAGCTAAACACTCAGCATCTGAGTTTGTTAAACACACTCTTTGAGGCTCACTCAGTGCCCAAATCACCCACAATGCATGCCTGTGTCATTGAGAGAAGTATGACTGCATGTTTAAAGACTCACTTTCTAAATGATGTCATTCTAAAAGCAGAGATCCAGTTTGTTTGTTTGTTTTAAAACATTCAACTGTTAGGAGTCCAGAAAAGCTGCTAAAATGTTTGCTGCTTTGAACCCCAAACTGAGGGCATTCACAGAGCAAGAGATAAACAGGACTTTGTCTGAGATTCCCTAACCTACTTAGGAGACAAGAAGGGCCAAAGACAGAGACCTCACTTAGCAACTTCCAGTAACTTTATTAACCAAGACCAGGCTCACAGCATAAATTACATTGTATGTTATCTACTCCTTAGATGAATTTCTAGTTTCTATTTTTGTTTATTGTTTGTTTGTTTTGTTTTGTGTGCTACTGACAATTTTAATGGAGTAGTAAATGATTCTAAAAGGGGATAGAGGTCATTTAAGCCTCAAACTTCCGGTGTTTCATTTTTATGGCTCATGTACACTGTTAACATTTTTATTTGCGACTAATCCCTCTATTGTCATTTTGGCAAATTCAATTCAATGAGAACATTTCAAATTCCACATGCAACTTAAACAACCCAGGTAGACTAAGCAGTTCACCCTCAGACTTACGGAAACAGTATGCTAGCCAACCACATTGCCCATTAAACCAAACCTGACAAGAGAATAAAGGTGCACACTTAAATGCCATGAAAACTATGCAATACTTATTACCCCTGATTATCACTGACAAGACTACAAATCCAGACACTTTAACAGTGCCCATCATGGGAAAATTATTTTCCATTAATCAGTAGTATGTAAAACTGGAGATCATGAGTACATATTCATAGCATTCTTAAAATAAACAGCACATCTACAAAGTAGAGCCTGTCTGACCTGAACTTGTTTAATACTTATGGAATACTTGAATCAGACTACAACCCTCTTTAAGAGCTCCTCTCACCTACAGACACAAAATAGCCACAGACAGGTGAAATGCCCCTTCCATGGGTTGAAAAATCACTAACTACATTGCTTAGACATTTGAATTTATAGAGACTTCCAAAATCATTGCCTCTGCTTACATAAAGGAGCAGTATGAGTGAATGTATATAATGAGACAGCAGATGACATCAGAGTAGTAAAATATATAACTTAAATGAAACTACATCTAGATTCGTGGCAGCACACTTTATTGGTAGTGAAAATCTCTAACCCATCAGCATTCAGCACAACAGACTGAAGTACTGACCCAGGACATTGACATAAGAGCTCTGTACTTTTATACCAGTACAGTCACCTTTCGCCTTTGTTTTTAGCTGTAATAAGGTCATTCTCCTTTAATTTTCTTTCAGTTCTTGTCCTCCATCAACTGAAGCAGTCAGGCTTTTTTCTTTTGCGTTATATCTTATTAATCTGATTTCAGCATCAAATTCTTAAGATATATGAAAATTCCTGTACTTCAGTTTGTTTCTACTTTTAACATTTTCTTGATCCACAAAGGGGCATCTCACTCATCTGCAGTTATATGGGATCTGGTGGTGATGAAGGCTTTCAGGGAAAGGAGACAATCTAAGTCACATAAGTGCTGTGCAAGGTGTAAGGTTATAAAATTCAAAGAAAAGCAAACTATTCTGTGGTTACAAAAACATTCATTATCCTTGAGAGCATAAAACGAGTATTTTTTCTTATACTATCTTTTCTGAGTTAGATACTAATTACAAGTTCATGTTTCCTTTGTAAAAACTCCTTATGATGACTTGCTCATTTTCCCATAGGCATGGCTTGTCTATTTAATAAAATTCAATGGCTTAAAGAAATAGGTCTGAATTATCTAAACACCAGTGTTTGTCCTATGTTATACTATACTCATTTCAACTTCTTGTTTTCTTAATTCATGATTTCACTGAGATCTAACTCTTGAAGTCCACAACTATGCCTTCTATTTACTTGCTCTCCAGACCTGCCTGAACTTTACAATCTATTTAACAGTCATTTACCAAACCTAAATGTTGGTATAATGTTTTTTTTTAATGTATACACCTTACCCTTGTTCATTCAAATACTGATTTCTCCCCCACCCCACCCCCAACTCTCTGATTTCAATCCGGATATTGCATTGTGATACTCATTCTAAGCATCCTGTCTCAACTCTTGTGTAAACACAAAAATAAAGCAACTAGACACAATGTTGAGCAGGGAGGAGCCAAAGGACAGGAAAGAGGGGAGGTGCGAGAAAGCAGAAGAGGAGAAGGAGGAGAAGGGAGGAGAAGCTAGGAGAGCAGAGCTGGAGGAGAGATCTTGGAGGACGTGGAGCATAAACCAGACCTAAGATTTCACAAAAAGCAAGTATAATGTGGGAAATCTAAATGTTAGGAAACTGAGGGCTTGGAGGTTTAGGAGGGAGTAAATATTGCCCAGCATTGTGGTCTAGGTTAACTAAAAACCCAGTCTCTGTGTGGTGATTTGGTTATACAGCTGTTTAAGATTAACAGCAAGCTTTACCAGAAGATAAACCAATAGTAAATATTAATCGTCTCTTACAACACCTAAAACTAGAAATCTAAAAACAAGCAAGCAGAGACAAGTTTCAATCTTCTATCAATCAATCTTATTTGATGGATATCACAGATACATTAGATTTTTCCTCAGAAAATTTATTTGGAATGTCTTTATAATCTACAGTCTTAATTTTTTAACAAGACTATATTCATTTCTTATACTATTTTTTACAATTACTTATCTCATTTCTTCTCCCTTTAAGGTATAAACTCCAGGAAGCAATCAGTAAATGTGGTTCACCACTACATCCCTAGAATAACAATGTCTATTCCACTGGTAGTTTTAACAGTTGTAGTTCATAGTCTGATTCCCAATCACTGCTCCAGACCATCCAAACAATTGCACACTTTAATGAGACGTCCATCTCATTTAGTAGCATCTCAATAGCCAAACTATTCTTCCCAGCTTGAGGGGACTAGTTGAGAAATAATAAAGACAGAATTTTACCTACATGAGGACACCTATGTTTAAAGTTACTAAGATGATTAAGTATAACAGAACGGGCAGTTAGCAACTGTGACACCTAGATACAAGAGGAAAGGTGAAGGGCTCTAGCAAGCAGAGCATGGCAAACATAAGCCCAAGCACGGCAAGAACAATCCTGAGCATGGCAATCATACTGACAACAGGTTTTGCCTTTTACCCTTCTCCCCCATTTCCCCTACCCTGATAAACTGTTAGATTCCATTTCTAAAGGCAGCTACCAAGGTCCATTCCTGTATTTGGTCACTTCCTCCTCCTAAGGCTGACTACAAGATCCAGCTGTCAAACAACTGAAGACCAGCAAGCGAAAGTCTCCTTTTGATTACCCTAAATAACTTTTCCAATCAAAACAAACCAACTCATCCTAACATAGGGTTTCCCCTTTGACTTTTATAACTGCCATTTGCCAACATGCCCATGTCTTGTCTTCTCTCTACCCAGAGGCAGTCCTTTGTCCCTTGCTCTTGCCCCTTTTCTCTTCCCCCTTGTCCTCTGTCTCCTCCTTTGTCTCTTACTCCCTGCCCTATATCCATCTGGTACAAATCAATCCCCTTTGTATTGAGCACTTTTGGTCTTGGGGTGTCTTGTGCCAACTTCAATGTCCTCTTACCTATTAAAAAAAATGAGGAGGCTGATGGAGACACTTCAGCAAAGCTCTGACGATGGGAAAGCAGTTTTCCTTATATAGACAATGTCCATACTACAGTGAATGCAGTATCTATTGAAATCACTCATATATGTGATGATCCGTGTAAAATATGTAACTTCTCTCATTTTGCCCGGCAGAGCTAGGAAAGACAGACAGTTAAGCTTCCTGAACTCACTGAACCTCTCTAGTCTAATTGTTCTTCAAGGCCTTTTAATTCTTGATTTTATCCCCTCTGAAACAAACTACCTAGATTTAAATGTCACCTCTACCACATATCTGCTGTCAGGAAAAATCACTTAATCCTTCTGAAATACAATATCTTCAAGCACATAGGTAATGCTTTATAAAGCACTGATTCACAATTAACTAAGTTAACACACATAGTGCCTAAAACAGCATCCATCATAAAAAAAACAATCAATAAATGCTAACTTTTGTTGTTTCTAGTATTACATTTCTATCTTTTTCTATCAACATACCCCATCATCCCTTCTACCACTAATGCAAATCAGTTATCAACTCTTACCTGACTTACTGCCTAATTGCTTTTCTTCCACTACACTTGCTATACCATTATGTAACTTAGTCTTTGTGAATGGCTTAAACTCAAAGTGAGGCATGTATTTCTCTTGCTCATATCTGGCATGAGACTCCCACATTGTTACTTTGGCATCCAAATTCTTCAGCATACATGACTCCTTTCACCCTAAAGAAAGCTAAGTAAAATAGCTACCTAAAAGCCCCGGTTCATCTCTCATAACCTAACATAGCAGAAAATAAAATTTTCTTATGTTCACATATCAAACTGCTACTGTTTATTATTAATTAAAATTAGAGATCACCTTGACTATGATAGGTAGATCAATTTATTGTTGTACCTCAGAAAGTTATTCTAGAACATTACAACACAATAAATGTTTGCTAAGTCAAAGCTGAAAAATCATGAATAACACTGAAATATTCAGTCTCAGTGGTAGTAGCTAAAACAAAAACCTATTCTAGGCGCCCTCACAAAGATACTAAAAATAAAATATGCACATAGTTTTTAAGACAAAAATGCATTTGAGTTAACAAACTTACCTGACTATAGATTTTACCATAATCACATCCTGGCTGTAGAGATCTGAAATCTAGTTTCTGCAACTTATTCAGTGGCTGAACTTCCAGTACCCCATTGACTTCCTCTATTAATTCAAGTGGTGTAACATTTCTGCTTCATAACGATGTCTAAAAGAAAATTCAAATGCATATAGAAAATTCAAACGTATACTGGCTGCTAGAACACAAAGAGCAACATTTTATCTAAAGGATAGCCCATAATTTGTTTTAATTATCTTTAATTTTGTTTTTGCTTTCTTTAACAAGTTAGTTTCGGTGTTGGGTTGGAGGTGTGAAGAAAACATACGATTTTATAGCTTTATTGCAATTACAAACACACAGCCTACTTCCAAAGGGCTAAAACGTAACTACTATTCACTTAGCTTTTGTACTCAAAACACTTCTAAAAGGTAATTTTAAGATCTGCTCCCGCCTTCCCATCATTGAAACAAAAAGCCGGTGGGCCTCTATTAACTGTGCACCAAGTTCTTCTGAAACTTATTGCCAGACCTACTCTCTTAACATTGCTCCCACAGTTCCCAAACCACTGACCTGTGCCTGGGCACTGTCCCCGGCCCCACCTCCCATCCCCCGACAGGTTGCTGAACACAGCGGGTTAACGCCATCAGCAACACATAACGCATTTTCTGCGCAACTACTCCAAAAGTGAACGTAAACAATCCCTCGTTATATCCCCCAGGGCCCGACCAGTCGTGACCACACCAAGAACTCCAAAGACCAAAGTTGACTCACCCTTAAAAATCCAGGAAGCCCTGCAACTGTTTCCACACGGGCCAACCAGAGTTCCGAAGCCTGCCCCGAGCAAACGCATGCGCACTCCAGTAGGCCCGCCCACAGCTAACCCGGGCTTCCCAAAATTAATACGACTCGGAGGCTGGTCTTCAGACAAGCTCCTCCCAGTTCGTCACAGCAACCAAGGATCCGTACCCTCCTCTTTCCACTGCCTTAAGAGGATTCCTGGAGGTTGGGGTGAGGGGTAAAGGATGGGCTGGCGGAGGGCTGGGGGTGGGGATGGATGAGGTGGGTGAGGGTGAGGCTGAGAATAGGATGAGGGTGTGGTGGTTGAGGAACCAGTCAAGAGTGAGTGAATTTATAAAATTGCTAAATCCTGTAGCCAATGCAAATTCCATTTAGTTGACCTAAGCCCTCAGAAGCCTTTATTCTTCTTCTAAGTTAAGCACCCAAAGACACCTTTTCAGGTAAATGCATGAAGATAACAAAGTTGTTTCATTGGTTTTAAATTGCAGTTTAAGCACATTGTGCTATTTTCAGGCAAGTTGAGAATAGCAGGAACACTTTCTTAGCATGAAGATTTTTCTTTCTTTACTGTATTTTTGAGTGATCAAAAATTGTCATAGGTTTAGAAACTTTGCTTGTTCCAGTTTCCTGGAGAAATTTTCAAAACTTTCTACCCTCAGGCTTCACAGCTGAAGTCTTCTGTCCAAGTAACAAATACATGTTGGAAAAATATGTCTGAGGACTATCCTCTCAGGTCTCTGAAATTATGCCATCAGGGTCAAAGAATAGCAAAGCCACAAAGACCAACCAAAGTCGGGAAGATTGGCTGCCAAACCTGTGTATAAGCCATTCACACAAACATCATTTGATATGACACAACTAGTTTGTTCCTGGTGTTTCAAAGTTATGTAATACTCAGATTGTGAGTCCCCAAACGACCAACAGGATTTGAGTCCTATGCAAAACACAGGAGGGTCTTTCATTGCAAATTGCTGGGTGGCTGCCCTTTACAAAGACAAAGGGGCAAGCAACCCCCAATTCTGGGAGAACAAGGTTTTTAAAGGGACAAACACAGGGGAAGTACATGTCTTGGCATTACAGGATTGAGTAAGAGGGTCTCTAGGGGAGCTGACCTTTAAAATGATTGGTTTGTTTTTAGGGGCCAAGACTGCAAATGGTCAGGCCTGGGGGTCACTTGACCCCCAATACTGCCCTCGTACATGCAGGTTAGGCTGTAACAAGGGGGGAGAGGGTGTTAGCACATTCCATGGGCTTTCTTAGGGGCTATGTGACCTTAGTCACACCCTAAGGTTTATCTGGGTGGGGGACTGCTGCTGGACCTCTGCTCTGAAAGGACTTCGATCTGGTGTTTTTGCCCCATCCCAGGAATTAACTCTAAGTTTTTGAACCTCTCAGTTAGATGTGGAGAGAAAGGACCCATCATGGAAGGATGCCTCCATGTTCATAGAGCATGGTACCCCACTCTGTCCAAGACTGTGAGGGTCCGTTCATATATAAAGGATTCAGTGGAGCCACTCTGCATTCACCATAATGGCCATTATCTGTACCTATCTCAAAGGTGAAGAGTCCCAGTTCCTGATGAAAAAAAAAAAAAAAAAAAAAAAAAAAAAAAATTGCTGAGAACTCAGTGAGCAGTATAATAGGAGCTTTAAAGGTAAGCATATTGAAAGGAGTGCAAACCAGTGGAGGCCTGGTTTGTGAAGTTTCAAAGGGAAGCAAAGACTATTGGGCTTTATGTGTGAAGAATCTAAGTTTGTTTAGCTAGGGCTGAAAAATCATCCTTGATTATCAAGGTAATAGAACTACTAAAGTGAAAACTTTGGTTTTTTTGGAATAGTAGATTCAGGGCAGCTGGAGCTGAGAAGTGGGGATTAAAAAAAGATGTGCATCTTTGAGGTGAGCTCGTCTGGAAAGTGTTTCATGAGAGTTAGCATACTAAATCTCTGTTTTAGACTTAGCCAAACCCTTAACTTGTTCAGGGGGTTAAACTTGAAAATTTAAGAGTCTCCTAGGTAGTGTTATTTTCAAAGTATGAAGGGGTCATGGAGAGTGGATGAGGCACTAAGTGACAGGACTGGGATCCCTGAAGAACACCCAGATGAGCCAACTGGTGAAAGTGAAGTCCAGCTGCAGCAAGAGAACCCAGTACTTTTGGAGACACCAGTATCATGGCATGACCAACAAAAACAGTAGCAACAGTAAAGTGGAACAATACAGACCATAGAAGACAAGCAGTGTGTGCCACACACAGTGAAGAGGAGAAGAGATCCAGGTCCCTGGGGGAGCCCAGAAGTCTGGCGTGAATCCTACCCAATAGTATACTGAGTTATTTACAGAGTTTGAGTTTAGTTTTGTTCAGTTCAGATTGTTACAGTGCCCTGGTTCTTCCCTCTTGAAGTAAGAAAGTATTTAATTTCTTCTTCTTCTTCTTCTTCTTCTTCTTCTTCTTCTTCTTCTTCTTCTTCTTCTTCTTCTTCTTCTT
>NW_026594091.1:77911-116798 GCF_907164565.1 Psammomys obesus | reverse complement strand
TTCTTCTTCTTCTTCTTCTTCTTCTTCTTCTTCTTCTTCTTCTTCTTTTTAATTTTCTACTAGGCCAAAGTTTAGAGCCTTTGAATATTAAAAGACTTTAGATTTTAAGAGAGATTGGCTATTTCAAAGAGACTAAAATCTTAAGGTAGTTGAATTTGTAAAAAGAAAAAAAAGGAATTTAAAAGTTATTTACATTTTAAAGTGAAATATTGTGGATGAATGAGAAGCAAAAGATTGTGGCTTGACAGTGGTATATTTGTGTGTCAAGCTGACACAGGGTCAATTTTGTGGGATAGTTTTATGTCAGCTTGATAGGAGTGAAAATCATGAGTATGGAACCTCAGAGGACTCCCCGTTTTCAGTGAACTAGGGGAGGAGGATGGGAGAAAGAGGAAGGGAGGGTTGGACTAGGAGGAGATGAGGGAGGGGGCTACAATCGTGATACAAATTTAATAAATTGTAAATAATAATAATAATGCATTTTAAAAAATTAAATACCTCCAGAAGATTGTGCTTTATGAAGGCCTATAAGGCATTTTCTTAATTAGTGAAAGGTGGGGCAAAGAAGGGAAAGATATTAGGTCAAAGTGATGTTAATTAACAGATGTCATGTGCTTATCTACAATAGGATGTGAAAATAGCTCCTCTCATCTGAGGCCCTGGGGAACCTGACAGAAGATGGGAAGAAATTTTTCTAGCAGAGGGAGAATGTGGGGTGTACAATAGACTGTGTTCTTCTGGCTGTGATATGGCTGTTGTCATCACTAACTCTTAGCAAGTGTAACCACCCACACAAGGAAACAAACACACAATATTCAAACTATACTTCAGTGCCATTTACTTACAAACACCATTTGACATACTTAGTACTTAGTAATGGTGGTTACCTGATTCTCAAGTCCAACAGCAGTGTTTTCATGACACCATCATAGTTGGATTAATGTGAAGGGAAAGCAATACCATGTGCCCATATGAGCACTTCCTTCTTTGATGTATTCTTCTCCACTGACACCTAACATTTTGGGGGCATGTAGAACAAATAATGAACAAAGATTTATTTTTCATCAGATGCATGCCATTGCCTATACAATGATTCATAAAGTATGTTATCCAGTTTGGTGGTGTAAATATTCATCAGTATCTGGATGAATTCAGTGCTTGCTCTAGAAATTCTGTTAGCAGTTGGGCATAACACTTCAGAGAATTAATATATACCTCCTTTTATAAACTCTTCATTCTCATTTATTGCTTATATAAATTTTATATATGCTGTGTTTTATAAAGCAATACTTTAAATACAATAATCAATCTGAGTTTTGAGACTCATGCATGGAACCCCAGCATGTGCATGCTGTATGTAGTAGAATCAGGATTTCAAAGGTCTTCTTTTTTTTTTTTTAGCTAAATTGTGGCTCTGAGGCTATCCTTAGTTACTTGAAGTAGTGTCTCTAGAGAAAAGAAAAGCATACTAAATTTGTGGAATTATTTTGGTTTGATACTCTTCCACCGTGGTTGATATGTTAATCACAATACTTGTCTTTCTGTATCACGTATAGAAATGATTTTTATCTACAAAATCAATGCTATTTTTATTTTCATTATTTTTCTGAAAGATATAGATACATAATAATATAGGCAGTAAAAAATATAATTAACTGTTATCATGTTAGAATAGTGTATTAAAAGATTGATCCTCATCCAAACTTCTGTAGTCATCTCCATACTACAACAGGTATCTATGTTAGGTTCATGGTGGGCTGAGAATTAGTGTCAGGTGAGAGCAGTTCCTCATCCACATGGATGAGAAATGTGGGTGTATTATGACCACAGTCCTGGAGCTCTGACTGTATTTGTATTAGTGTTTAATTTGAGATCAGTTTCTTATCTTAAGTTAGGCTGATGATGCTAAAAACATTATATATGCATTTTATATATGTCTAGATTTGTACCAACAACATGCAATGACTTTTACTTCTATGAAGCTAATCCCTCAACTCATATTCATCTCCCAGCATTCATTGATAAGGTAATTATGAAATATAAACATGATAAATTTCTAAATTATCTTTCTATATGTTATACTATTTTGTTTTAATTCATCACTTTCTTTGTAATGTTTTATTGTAAAGATTTATTTAAATCTTTGTTGGCTAGCTTTTCTGATCCAATCTTTTCTTTGTTCTGCCCTTCCATTCCACCCCTCCCCCCATTAATCCACTTCAATCATGGCCTCTTTTCTACAATTATTACTCTTACATTTATACACACAACTATATAAATACAACATTCTGAGTCCATTTTATGGTGAATGTGTTTGAGAGAGTTTTCCCTTCCAAGAATGGATGTCTATATGTGTTGTCCTATTTCAGGTCATATTCAGGCAGCCATATTGTTGGGATATCATTGATTAAGTTTCTCTGTCATTTCTAGGAAATAAATCCCCTGGTCTTGTGGAAATTGTTATCATTTTGCATGCAAGTTCCACAAAGCTTACCATGTAATAGATGTGGGAGATGCTTTGTGTACTTATTAATTTGGACTGGAGACCATTTGAGATTCCATGTCTTCTGCTTTTATAGTAGGATATTTTTCTATAGTTAAAGTCTCTTGCAAAGAGAATCTTCTCTGGTGAGTCATGAATGTAATACTTATCTGTGCATATAACGAAAATATTTCGAACAGAGTTAGGAATAAATCAGGATTAAAAAGTTCTACTCTAATTTTGAAGGCCTAGGTGACTAAATAGGATAATTCTGTTACATCACTCTGTATCAAAGGTACTACATGTTTTGTTTAAAAAAAAAAAAAAAAAAAAAAAACCTTAGGGAATTTTGCTCATGGAAACATCCAAGACTTGGATATTTATGAAAAAAATTCAAAAAACGTCCTAATATGAACAAGAATTTTGAGTTCCCATCCAAAGAATTACAAAAAATAGTAGTGAAAAAATTTTCTTTCTGAACATACGTTGAAAAAAAAAAACCTAAGTGTATATACTTCAATATATTTTTGTTTGTACAACACAAAGTCTAAGCTAGTTTTGTTACTCTGCATTGTCATTGTAAATATGAGGAAAAATCTCAATATATAAAACAATACAAAACAGGTAAGGAATGAGAGTTTAGATTCATAGAACAACATCACACTGGGAGCGGTAATGCACAGCTACAATTTCTCTGCTCATTTGGGGAAATGGAAAAAGATAAAAGATAAAACTGAGAAATGGTTTTAAAAACAGTCCAGCAGATATTCAATGCCATCATTTTAACATTTTACTTCAGAGTTAGATTTTGTTTTATTCCAGTGACTAACATATTGTTTAAAAATGTATTTCTTTCTATTTACTATTGGTCCTTTTGATCCTGATGTGACCGAAAAAGGCCAAATTTCTTTTCTGTACCAGGTGGTATTCAAAGACACATCTTTGTTACATGGCAGTGCCTGTTGGATGTTTCGTATTAGCTGGACCCTGGTGGAACTGCTCATCACAGGTGACCACAGAAGTGCTCAGATTCTAGAAGACTTGAAAATGGAACTGGACAGGAATGGAGTCTGCTTTGATTTTGTGGAAGTAAATGGTCCTAGTCAGAGAATATTTTTAGCTTCTGTCATTCTCAATCCATGCTAAGATTCTGGAATCATGAGCGATCATGCTTATCATTTGGGGTGACAATAATTCACTATTTTTTAAATAATAAATATATTTCAAAAGTTTATAATATGGAAAACTTAGTGCATGAACATGTCCATGACAGATTCATTCCTAATAACTCTCATTTTTTTCACCCCATCAGGAAACATTTTCAGTTTCCCAAATTTTACACAGAGAGATAATCCTATCAAATACCTAGAAGACATTTACTTCAAATATTATGGCCCTGGTTTTTTAATTGTTCATTTTATGACTTTGACTAAATCTTTGAAAACTGTCTACCTAATGCTTGGAATTGTTGCTATAAAAACATTTTGACCACTAAAGAGAGTTGTATAAAAAGCTGTGTATACAGTGGCCTACAGTCTCCATGAGATAGTGCAGATTCAAACACAGGGAAATGTGGATGAGACTGTTATTTCCTTGGCATGTAATGTCTCTTCCATTGTATTGTAACATCAGCAATGAAATCTGGACATGTAAAGGCTCTATATTTAAATACTGTAGATGTTACTTTTTATTACCTATAAGAGACTAAAAGTCTAGTACATGTTTCAGTGCTTAGAAGTAAATTCACCCACATGTCAGTGTAAACATTGAGTTGGTTGCCACTGGGCAGAAAGAGATATTCATGTGAATGAATATTAAACTTATGTTACAAACAAATGGCTGTACTTTTTGTTGTAATATCTTAAACTGAAAATTTAGCTTTTATCATTTATTCCTCACAACAATGTAAAACTAGATACTTATGTGTTTCTAAACAGCACATTATTATCCACCAAATGCAAAAGCAGGTGAGTGACTATATTTTCATAGAATTTGAGACTTGTTGAAGCTTCATTCAAGGATCAATGGTGGTTCAATAAGGTTTTTACTTTTTCATTAATTAATTCACTTTACATCTCGGTCTTAGGCTCCTCCCTCTTCTTCTTCCAGTCCTACCATCCCTTTCATATCCCCTATTCCCCTATGCCTTATTAGCATTTCTCTTACTATTATTTTTCAGATGATGTTTCCTAGAATTTTTTTGTCCTTGTGACTACACAAATAGCCTATACTCATATGAAGATGCCTTGCTCTTGTGACTGTATACAGCTTAAAATCATGTGAACTTTGCTTATAAGACCTTACCTAACTCCCAGAATATAAATTGTCTGGTGTTCTGAATAAAGGGTCAATTTCATGAGAATTATGGATGGGAAGTAGCCCAAATAGAAATTATTAGTGCAGATGGCATGGGATGGGGGCTTGTCATGGAAACATAGCTTAGGAGGAAATATCAGCTCAGCCCCAGGTGAAATAAGGCTATTGTAAAATCTATCAGATGTCTGTTCTTTCATTGATAGATAATACTGCCATAATAATTACAGGGCTAATAATAAACATTATTAGATGATACTTTAAATTATCTACAACAAGGAAAGATCACTGTTCAATTTTGGATCACCTGGGCATGGATTTGGACTTTTATTAAAATACTTATGGAATATGATAAGGTTATTATTCATGAGGAAGAAATAGCTCATTCCTTACATGGATATAAACTAGATGACCAATTCGTAACCATTGCCTTAGGTTTCTAGATTTTTCCAGAGATGCCCCATCCTATGATTCCAGTTCTCTCTTCCAGTGCTCTCTCCCTTCATCTTCCCCACACATGTACTCTCCTGTTCCCATTCCCATACCTAACCCTGTATAGTCACCTCACCTTTTCCACCCATGATGTCTATTTTATTTTCCCTTGTCAATGAGATTCACATGTATTTCCCCACTTAAGAACTCTTTGTTATTTAGCTTTTTTTGGTCTATGGATTTCAGCATAATTATCCTTTACTTTATTACTAATATTTATTTACAAGCAAGGGCATACCTTGTTTGTCTTTTTGGGCCTAGGTTACCTCACTCAGGATGATATCTTTTCTAATTCCATCAATTTTCTGGCAGATGGCAGATTTCATGATGTCATTACTTAAAATAACTGAGTAATACTCCATTGTGTAAATGTGTCACATTATTTTTTATAAATTATTTGATTGATGGACATCTAAGGTTGTTTTCAGGTTTTGGCTGTTTTGAATAAAATTTCTATGAACATAGTTGAACTAGAATCCTTGTGATATGTTGGAACATACTTTGAGTATATTCTCAAGAATAGTATCGCTGCATTTTAAAGTAGATCTATACCCAATTTTCTGATAAATTACCCAATTAGTTTGCAAAGTAACTCTACAAATTTGGACTCCATCCAGAAATGGAGTGTTTCCTTGCTTCCCATTTTTGGCAGCATGAGCTGTCACTTTTGTTTTTTATCTTAGCCATTCTGCCAGATGGATGATGAAATCTCAAAATCATTATGATTTACATTTCTCTGATCAACAAGGATGTTGAACATGTCTTTAAATGTTTCTTGTCCATTATAGATTCCTCTGTTGAGAATTCACTACTTAGATCTGTACCCATTTAATCATTGGATTATTTGACTTAGTGATGTCCAGTTTTGTGAACTCATTATGTATTCTGGGTATTAGCCATCTGTCAAATGTAGAGTTGGTGAAGATCTTTTCATTTTCTCAGGGCTGATTTCTTTGGCTATTAATAGTGCCCTTTGCTTAACAAACGCTATTCAGTTTCATGAGGTCTCACTTGCTAATTGTTGATCTTGGTGCCTTGATGTTCTGTTCAGGAAGTTGCCTCATAAGCCAACATGTCAGGTACAGTGTATCTCATTTTTATTTTGAGGTCTTTAATCTACTTGGACTTATATTTTGTGCAGATGGTGACAGATATGGATCTATATGTATTCTTCTACACAGAGACATTCAGTTACACAAGCATCATTTGTTGACGATGTTTTATTCTTTCCACTGTATTGTATTTATGTCTTCTTTATCAAATACCAGGTATGCATAGGTTTGTGAGTTTAGATACAGGTTATTGATTCAATTCCATTGATCAGTGAGAGACCAAAGTGACAGCTATTGTTAAAACCTAGAGTAGGTGCGGTAAAGTAGTTAGTAATGCCCTGAGGGGAGAGCTACCTCACTGCATTCTTTCCCCACCCACTAGAGATACGGTTGCTAGGAAACTGGACCATCCCCCTAGGGAGGGACACCTGGTCATTAATGGCCTGGGAACCTTCCTATAGCCAATAGCCAATCGATTCAAAATGTAGCATTTTGACCAATAGATGCTTGCCAGGCAGGAATTGCCCCTAACTTGAGTATGCTGGGAGGGACCAGAATCTATAAATGACCCAACTAACCTGGGCACGGGTGCTCAGCTTCCACCGCTTTGGCGGTGGGGCTGTGTTGGCCCAAGCTGCAGCGTGTAATTTACAATAAAAAGACCCTCATGTGTTTTGCAACAGAGTCGATTCCTGTAGATCTTTTGGGAGCTCACGAACTGGGTATAACATTTGGAGGTCCCACCAAGATTCCAGGGCCCCCCAAGACCTCAGGACTGATCCGGAGGGTCTCATACCAGCTGGTAAGTGTCGTGTCTGTGTCTCAGTCTGTTGTGCGGTGTGCAGTGTTCACGTTGGCGCCTATCTTCTGAATTCTGTTCTGCCTCGAGGCATCTGTATGAGTGACTAAATGTGATTTGGACAGACGTGTCAAACAATCATAGTCACTGAAGTTGGGAGAGATGTCCCCTAACTTCATCAGTATCTGGAGGTGATCTAGAACCACCCACCACTCAGGCTTCTGTGACAGAGGAGCCAAAGCGGGAATCTGAAGGTATCTGAGGGTCTGTTTTTACAGTACCTTACCCAGGAAGGGACTTGGGCCCATCCTGGAGAAATTTAAGAGACAGTTTTGGTCCTGGGAAATTTGGCCAGCTGGTGGGTTTTTTTTTGTCTCAATGTCTCTGTGCAGTATTTGTTTGTTTTTACCTTCTGTTTTCTGTTCTGAAAGGCCTCACAAAACTTGTTTAAAATGTGTGCCTATGTGTTCATTAGATCTATGAACGAATATGTATAGTGTATCAAGTGGTATGTAAAGTGCCTCAGTGCCTCGCCGCCATCTTGACTTTGCCATGTGGGTTGTGGTGTGACCTCCATCTTGGTGTGGGTAAAAAAAAAAAAAAAAGGAAATCTTGGTCAAATAATTCTCATTTCCTTCTGGGTTAAAGGGATGAGTTGTTTTGGATTGGTATTGGTTTTAAAAATTACATTGTTTGCACTGGTAAATGCTGGTTTTAAAATCTGGTTTTGACTTTTAAAGATTTTGGTCATACCTTGTGATTTCTCTCCTAAAAAAGAGGTACTTTATTTTGATACTGCAAAAACGAGTTTTAAAAAAATTGTTTAAATGTTGAAGGCTATAATAAAACTTCTAAAGTTTGTCAGGCATTTGAGCATGACAATGATCTTGGGTAGTCTGACAAAAATTTAAAAGTTTCTCGATCCTTTTTAAAAGTTTCTCGATCCTTTGGGGGAGAATAAAAATACTTCAATATTTATTTTATCAATTTTATTAAATGAAACCCAGCCGTATGGTTTGTGCTAATTGAAAAAATTGCAGTTTTTAGAATGTATCTTATGGAGAGCTGTTTGGTCTTTACCTTCAGAAAAAAAAAAAAAGGAAGTTTCAACAAGTTCCTTAAAGCTTGTTCTAAATTCCTTAGAGTTTATGTGACCTTGGACCATTTTGTCTGCTACAGGGAAGTTATTTAAAAAAAAAAAAATTGGCAGTTTCAGAACTCCTCTTTGTAGTAATGTAACTTGTTTTTGCTTTGCCTATAAAAAGAAAATTGTGGACGCTGGGCTCCAGCAGGATCATGTTAGGATGGAAAGGATTTTGATGAGAGTTTGTATGTTGTCTAAAAAGCAAGAGAGAGAGCAAAAAAGTAAGAATGTCTGGTTAAGCCAGAAAAAGGAAGCTAGGAACCTGAAGGTATATAGGATGTTGCAAAAGGTTAGTGGATGTATTATAAAAAGCCAGAGAGTTAATATAATTTGAGAAAAAACTGTATTTAAATATGCTATAATTCATTTAAAAGGCTGGTGATTCCTCATTGCAAAATGTTTTCTTATGTTCTTTTAAGGGAAAAAAAATTCTGGCTGATAGGTTTGGTATGGCTAGAATAATTCATACAGTTTAAAATTGTTCTGTATTGTTCTGTTATGCAGTTGGTTCTAAAACTTATTTAATCACTAAGTTAAAAATGTTGGTTGTGGGGGATTGTAAATGCTCCACAATGTTTGCTGTATCATCAGCACCTAAGGGCTATGTTTGGTATTGTCAGTCGCAGCCTGTGGTAGCCTAACACGTGGCTAGCCGCCATGATCGTTCAGGGATAGAGAGTGTGTGGAGCTGTAGTTTTGCTGCCATATTTGTTTGGGGCTTACAGCTGAGTTTAGTTACATGTGGCCAGCCGCCATGCTAGTCCAGAGATAAAGAGGTGGAGCTATGAGTTTTTGATCATCTTTGTTTAGGTCTCTGAGTTATGTTCAATCATCTGATTAGTGCTAAATGCAAAGCTTTTTACTGTTCAGTTTTAGTGCAAGTGGTAGGAGCAACAAGATTTGCTAGCCTCTCTCTGAACTGTATCTGATTAAAAGGTTTGCTTTGATTTTAGTTCAGAAAGAGCAGATTTAAAGTTATGCTAACAACTACAGTTGGTTAAGATGTTGAGCTATACCTAGTGTCTTTGTTTAGTTTTTTTTTTTTTTACACAGTTTAGAGCAGATGATAAAGACAAAGAGTAACTCAGATATGCTGGCCCTCAAGCTTGTCAGAGATCTGATGAATATGGCATTTTAACTGTGTGAGCTTATTGTGACAGAAAGTTCCGAAATCCTGGCAGTAGCTCCCCAAAGTTCTCCAAGAAGATTTGGGCACAACGACAGATGACTGCGACTCTGGATTGTGGTATGCTAACCACTGGGCAATATTGCCTCAACTGGCCCACTGCTAGGGCCCAGCCTAAGCTGTGGACAAAGCCGGGGTCACCTGAAGAGCCATTGTCTCACATTGTGAGAGGCAAGGTGAGGTCAATCTCTCCTGTTCCTCTTTCCACAGAAGCAGTAAAAGCAGTCTCTCACCTTCTGTGCCTGGCTGGACAGCCTCTGTTTAGGATGCCGTGAGACACAGGAACCAGGGACACTGCCTAGGTGATGGACTAAGTAGTCATCTCTGTCATTTTGATTGACATATGGATTGGTATATTTATTTAGCTTATAATTTATCCTTCTCAGGTCTCTGAACACCTTGATGGCTATGCTAAGCTTACGGTAGCTTTGCAGCTAGAGAGAAGACAATTAGATCCACTGTTAGTTCATTGATCAGTTCATTAGCTAGAACTACTGGGTACTAGATCTCTTATTTAGAAAGAAAAACAGGTTTGCCTTGCTCACAGAATTCATGTTAGTTATCTGTGTCTTAAGATATATAGCTAGATAAAAAAAAATACGGAGCCTATGTAGAGTCTGAGGATATAGGAGTTTAGGTTGTAAAAATCTAGAGTGTTGTTATTTAGTCTGAGAAAATGTTTCAGGGTTGATAAATGCAAAAAATTGGAGTCTCTAAGTTGATGTTTTAAGGTATATAATTATAAGTTATAATAATATAAAAATAGTTTAAAGCATGTTAAAAATGAGAGATACTTTAGATCTCTCCCCCCTCTTTGCTACTGTTGTGCTTATGTTATGAGATTTCAGAAGTTCAGAGTTTTGGCATTAATCAATAGAGTTCTGATAAGTTGATGGAGCACTGACTGCTTATTATTCAGTCACCAGGTTGAGATTTTAATTTCCTTTGGTTGGCTTCTGGAGATAGACTTAAAGGTACTTCTCATTATGTTAAAAACATCTGTTTATTGTGTATATCTGACCCAAAAGTCATAGCTTTTAGTATGGTATTCTTAATATCTGCGATTTCTGGGGTATATTTTGACACAGGAATATCTTAAACCTATTTCTTCTAATTGCTTTGTTAAGAAAAATCCAAGCATCCAGGGTTTAGTACTAAAGCCAGTAATGTATTTCTGCATAACTTTCCAGTGTAAACATAAAGATGGGGTCTAAAAGTAGATGCTGAGTGTATAAAAAATGGCCAAGCTCCATTCGTGGCTAATTACCAACAGCTATGCCCATAGAAAAAATGTTACCGTGGACACACTTAAGTTGTGTATAAAGGTTATAAAACAAACAGCTGATACTTATTCAGTGGGATGCAGTTTTACCTGTTACTCTTAAAATGTTCAATTTGCTGATATGTTACTTTTCTGAGTATTTAAAAATTTCATATGAGTTTCAGAATTTGACCTGGATCTGGCATAGCTCAAAAGGATCACAGATGAGATTTTCCCTGATCTTTCCCATTTAATAGATAAATTTTAACTTCTGTATCCAGTCTAAATTTGTCTCAGCAGATTTTCACCAGATCAGATGTTCAGCTGATCTGTTCCAGGATCAGCTGTGGACTGCAAGCTGAGATCTGGACTTCCTGGAAACTGACCTGATTGCTCCCTGCCTCTTCGGGTGGATCAACTAACCAGATGCTTGGGACTGCCCTATTGCCCAGCCTTTGACTGGCATTTCAGCCTCCCTAGCTCCTGATGCCTACAGTCCAACGGTCAGCATTGAAGAAGCTCCAGAAGACGGATCTTTGCCCAAATGCCCCCTAGCAGGCTGAAATGCTAAGTCAAAAGTGGCTCCCTGGCATTAGCTATTATCTTGGGCATCTGCTTAGCTGAAATAAAAACTAATATTGCAGCAACTGGGCTAAAAGCCTAGAGAGACCCTAGAGAAAAAGGACAATAGTTCTCCTTGGTTTACTACCCCTATATCTACCCTAAAGGGACCCCTACTCATTTTGATTTTTATTTTGGGGCCTTGTATTTTCAATTACTTAATGGCTTTCATAAAAAAATGCTTGAGCATTACACCAATGGTATTCAGATCCCATTATAAAAAGGTAAATCTATAAGGTACAAGGGGTCATGTCTGGAAGACCCAAGATTGGGTCGTCAAATGATCATGGGAAAGGGGGAAATGAGAGACCAAAGTGACAGCTATTGTTAAAACCTAGAGTAGGTGCGGTAAAGTAGTTAGTAATGCCCTGAGGGGAGAGCTACCTCACTGCATTCTTTCCCCACCCACTAGAGATATAGTTGCTAGGAAACTGGACCATCCCCCTAGGGAGGGACACCTGGTCATTAATGGCCTGGGAACCTTCCTATAGCCAATCGATTCAAAATGTAGCATTTTGACCAATAGATGCTTGCCAGGCAGGAATTGCCCCTAACTTGAGTATGCTGGGAGGGACTAGAATCTATAAATGACCCAACTAACCTGGGCACGGGCGCTCAGCTCCCACCGCTCCCACCGCTCCCACCGCTCCCACCGCTCCCACCGCTTTGGTGGTGGGGCTGTGTTGGCCCAAGCTGCAGCTTGTAATTTACAATAAAAAGACCCTCATGTGTTTTGCAACAGAGTCGATTCCTGTAGATCTTTTGGGGGCTCACGAACTGGGTATAACAATCAGCATGTTTTTTTTAATAGCACTGAACTGATAACTATGTTAATATACTGTACCAATTTAGAAATAAACTCAACTCAAGTATTTAAAACTAAATACTCATTTTTAGTAAAGTTACTATTATTTTACAGGCATTCTGTCAGCATCAAAAAATTGATAACTTGTGCATAGTACCCAGAGTAAACAGGCAGGTTATTATTTTTCAGGTAGCAAAATGTCAATTGATAACAAACCATAATATTATAAAATAGTAAACCTGTTTATATATCACAAAGATATGTAGAAGAGGGGGAGGGAGAATGGAAGAAACCAGAGAGGTCAAGGGCACTACACCAAAACTTACATAATCAACAAATTTGCCCTATAGTGGCTCACAGAGACTGAACCACTAACAGGAGAGCATGGATGGGACAGACCTAAGCCCCCTACATGTATGTAATAGATATGCAGCTTGGTCTTCATGTGAAGACCAAGAGTCTGTTACTTGTCTAACAGTAGGAGCAGAGTATGCATAGGTTCTCTTGCCTTTGGATCCCTTTCCCCTAACAGGGCTCCCTTGTCTATTGAGGCTAGACAACTTGATATACCAAGGCTGGCTGATATCCATGGGAGGCTTCCCCTTCTCCAAGGAAAAAGGGAGGAGGAGGTGAGGTGAGACAGATGAACTGGGAGAAGGAAAGAAATGGAAAGTTGTAATCACATGTAAAGTAAATTGATTAATTAAAAAAAGAAAATGATGAATCAAGAAAACCATTTATAGATGCTGTAACTTCAAAGATAATTTCATCAAGGAAGCAATGTTGGCTGTATCCTTGTCACAGATAGCAATGGAATATGGCAGAAGATGTCCAAAAGTGTCATAGAGCTATTCCCCAATGACAAATCCTTTCAGAACAGGTATACTCATTTTTAATAGTAAATGTTCCTTAATTAAAAAAAAGATATATTCATATATCAATAGGGCAAAAAAGATAATGATCTGGAAAGAGAGGTGGGGGAACAAACAGCAAAGAAGTTCAGAGCAGTTTAAGAAGAATTGGATATTATATAATGATCTTTTCATAGACTGGGGAGTTCTGAGTATAAGATGGAAATAACCATACAGCACATAATGACATTTCACCACACCTCTTTGGTGATATTTAACACATGCAGTAAACTCAGAAAGACTTTTCCAATTATTAGAGCCAAATTACAATTCTTCCAAATGACATTGTTTTAATTTGGAAATATTTTGAAAATAGAGAACACATTTAGTCAAGAATAAATTCTAAATACAGATAATGATCCGTTCAAAATACATAATCAGTGAAAAAACAATGTTTACAAATAAAAAAAGAAAATTCTCTTGAGCGAAATGTAAGCAAAGTACTACTTATTTAACCTCTTAGAAAAATTACCAATATGCAGAATTCTTTGAGGTCTAACCCCATAATATTTGATGGATAGGATCATTATTTTAATGAATATACTATATCTTTTCTAAATAATTCTATAAAATGATTTATCAGTGTGAAATAATATAATCACATGTAGATAACTTTGAGTTTACTTTTTTTTTTTTTTTTACAATTTTTATCCTTTATTATTATGTAATTGTATGGTTGTTTTGTCTGGAAATATGTCAGGGTAGCCCTTGCATGCAGTGGCTTTATAAGCCCAAAGAGGCCATCAAATCCCTGGAAAGAGGAAGTGTGTTTGAAAATGGTTCGGAGCAGGCACGTAGGTGCTGGGATGTGAATGCAGGACCTCTAAAAGAGCAGCCAGTGCTCTGAACCACTGATGATCGCTCTAGCTAATGAACTCAAATATTATTATATTTTGTTTGTTATTGATTAGTTATTTACTTTACATCCCAATTGCAGCTTCACCTTCCACCTTTCTTCCCAGTCCCTTCCTCTCACTTTCCCTTCCCTCTCATGCTCCCTCCTCCCCTTCCCCTCAGGAAAGGGGAAACTTCTCATTGAATATCAAAACAGTCTTGGCATACTGAGTTGCAGTTATATTAGGTGCATCTCGTATGGAAGCTAGACTAGGCAGCCCAGTTAGAGTGAATGGGATCCAAAGGAATTTAATGTAGTCAGAGATAGCCCCTGATCCTGCTTTAGGAATTCCACATGAAGACCCAGTTACACAATTGTTACATATGAGCAGAGGGCCTAGGTACATCCCATGCATGCTCTCTGGTTGGCAATTCAGTCTCTATGAGCACCTTGGGCCCAGCTTAGTTGATTCTGTAGGTTTTCTTGTGTCTTTGACCCCTCTGGCTCCTTCAATCCTTCCTTCCCCTCTTCCACAGAATTCCCCAAAGGTGTACTTAATGTTTGGCTCTTGGTCTCTGCATCTGTTTCCATCTTTTATGGGTGTGACCTCTTTGATGACCATTATAATAGGCTTCTGTCTGAAAGTATAGCAGAATACTATTAATAGTGTCAGGGCTGGGCTCCCTCTCATAGCATGGGTCTCAGGCTGGACTAATCATAACTGGTCTTTCCCTCAAATCCTGCTCCACCCCTACAAATCTTATAGACAGGACAAATTATTCTTCTAAGGTTCTGTGGCTGGGTGGGTGTCACAGTCCTTCCATTGGACATCTTGCCTGCTTACAGCAGATGACCAACTCAGGATTTACATCCCAGTTGCTCAGAGTCTTAGGTAGGATCACCCTCATAGAACTTGTGGGTCTCCATTTTCCTAGGCTTCTAGCTCGACCCAGTTATACCTCTCCAATCCAGTTTTCTTTCCCAGTATTCTCTCCCTCTGTCCCCCTTACCTCATCCATTCTGTTACCATCCCCACCTCTCCCCCATCCAGTCCCCTCCATCCATTCATTCATGATGTCCAAAATATTTTTGGTTCTCCTTAAGATTTAAGTGTCCCAACTTAGGCCCTATTTGTTATTTAGCTCCTTTGGGTCTGTGGTTTATAGCATTGTTATATTATACTTTATGAAAAATATCTAGTGAATACATACCATGTTTGTGTTTCTGGCTATGTGCTCCTTCATTCAGGATGATTTCCAGGTTTAATCATTTGTATACAAATTTCATGATATTTTTAATTGTTTTAAAAATCTCCATTGTGTAAATGGTCCATATTTTCTTTATCCATTCTTGAGTTGAAGGACATCTAGGTTGTTACCAATTTCTGACTATTGTAAATAAAGTTGCTAAGAACATAGTTTAGCAAGTGTTCTTGTGGTGTGCTTGAGCATCATTTGGGTATATGCCCAGGAATGGTATCGCTAGGTCTAGAGGTTGATCTATTTTCACTTTTTTTTTTCTGAGAAACTGACAAATTGATTTTCAAGGTGGTTGTGTTTGTGCAATCTTGCAGTCCCACCAGCAATGGAGGAGTGCCCCTTTGCTTCACATCCTCATCAGAATGAGCTGTAGCTTGGGGTTTTGATCTTAGACATTCTGACAGTATAAAATCAGTCTGTGCAATCTCAGACTTGTTTTGATTTGCATTTTCCTGATGACTAAAGTTGTTGAAAATTTCTTTCAGTGCTTCATTAAAGATTACTTTTTTGAGAATTCTCTGTTTACATCTGTATCCCCTATTTAATTGAGCTATTATTTTGTTGTTGATGATGTTTAATTCTTTGAGTTATTTATATATTTCAAACTTCAGCCCTGTGTCAGATATGGAGTTGGTTACAAACTTATTCTATTCTGTAGGCTGCTGTTTTGTTCTATTGACGGTGTCCTTTGCCTTACAGAAGCTTTTTACTTTTATGATGTCCCATTTATTAACTGCTGATCCTAGCTGTTGGTGTTCTATCCAGGAAGTTGTCTCCTGTGCTAATGAGGTGAAGGCTGTTTCCCACTTTCTTTTCTATTAGGACCCTGTTGTTTGAGGTCACAGTGCACCATGTTCAAATTGCTTCTTTGAGCTCCGTGCTAGATGGAGGACTACCTCCCTCCCAGCAAGGCCTCCTACTCTCTTCCTGACCTCATCTGGAGTGTGTGTTTAGGTGCAAATGCCTCTGATCATATATAGAATATGACCTTTGACACAGTTTCCTGCTAGCACTCTTGTGTCTATAGAATACTTCTATACTGTGTTCCATTCATATCACAGGATGGTGTATTTGCAAAAAAAAAAAAAAAAAAAAAAAAAAAAAAAAAAAAAAAAAAAAAAACAGTAAATAAACCATACTGTGGGTATGAATTAGATGATGCCCCTGAATAGTGTTTGATCATATATATATTCTCATTTCCCTTGAATATAGTTGAGATGTCTTGCTGAAGCCAGTTATTCACTTGTGTTCATGGAACCTCCAACCCAGCCCCTGTTTTTCTCTTCTGCTCTCTTGTAAACAGGGTTCAATGGCTAATGACACCCAGAACAAGGAAGGACCACAGCTGGTGCTCATACAGTAACTAAGGATGTGAATGGAATTCATGAGTACCCTCTTCCCAGAGGGTAGTGGCATTTATTTTGCCTGACTGAACTACCTTTGGACCTGTTGTTTTTTTTCTTTGATTTACAAATTTGTACTCATTGGGGCATCTCAATCTCCTGAATTTCTGTCGTTATATTGGCCTTTTCATCTTTGATTTTTGTTAACTTGGATACTCCTTCTATGGATTGTAGTTAGTTAGCCAAGAACTTTGAATTTTGTTTATTTTCTCAAAGAACCATCTCTTTGTTTAATTGATGCTTTGCATTGTTCTTCTTATTTCTACTTTGTTGATTTCAGTCCTGATTTGATTACCTCCTGCCAACTACTTCTGTTGGGTGTGTTTGTGTCATTTTGTTCTAGAGTATTCAGGTGCACTGTTAAGTAGGAGATCTCACTAATTTCTTTATGGAGGCACTTAGTGCTATAAACATTTCTCTTAGCACTGATTTCATAGTGTCCCATATGTAGTACAGGATTTTTAAGTACGCCCTTATAATTTCTGGATTTCCTCCTTGTTATGTCCCTCTTCTCATTTCTGAATTTCCTAATATGGATATATATTTTATGCTTTCCATTTAGGTTGAAAAGTTTGTCCATTCTGTTGATTTATTCAAGGAGCCAACGTTTTTCTTTATGTGTTCTTTGTAATGTTATGTGTTTGTCTTTTATTGATTTAAGTCCTGAGTTTGATTATGTCTTGCCATTTACTTCTTTTGGGTATTATTTCTTATTTTTTCAGAGCTTTCAGGAGTGTTGTTAAATTTCTAGTGTGATATTTCTCCACTTTTTATAGGCATTATTGTTATGAACTTGCCTTTTCAATTTGCTTTCATTGTGTCTAATAAGTGTGCATATGTTGTGCATTTATTTTCATTGACTTCCAGAGAGTCATTAATTTATTTCCTCATTTCTTTCTTGACACTTTTTTTTTCAGTAGACACTTTTTTTTCTTTTTCCATCGGTTTGAAAATTTTGTGTTGCTTCTGTTGTTGGTGATATCAAGGTTTAATCTCTGATAGTGTGACAGGATTGAGGAAGTTATTTTATTTTATTTTTTTGTATCAGTTTAGATTTTCTTTGTATCTGTTTGTGTGGTCAGCTTTGGAGAAAGTTCCATAAGGTGCAGAGAAGAATGTATACTTTTTTGTGTTTGGAGAAATGTTCAGCAAGTATCTGTCAACTTTACCTGTTTTATAACATCTGTTAACTCCAGCATTTCTTTGTTTAGTTTTTGTCTGGGTAACATGTTCATTTGTGAGAATAAGATTTTGAAATCCCTCACTGTTGGTTGTATGGTGATCAATATGTGATTTAAACAGTTGTAGTGTATTGTTTCCAACCTTGAATTCCTGTGTTTTATTGGGCATAGACATTATAAAATGAAATACCATCTTTGTGGAGGTCTTAGTTTTGGTTTTATGGCAGTGAAGGGACACAAGGACCAAGACAACTCTTATAAAGAAAAATAGTTAACTGTGGATGGTCTACAGTTTCAGAAGTTTTTTCATTATCATCATGGTAGGATGCAGGGCAGGGTGCAGGTAAACATGGTGCTGGAAGAGCAAAGAGTTCTACATCTTGATCTGAAAGCAGCCAGGAAGAGACTGTCTAAGTCAGCCAAGAGGAGGCTTTGACTCCACATTTGTTGGAGCTTGAGCATAGGAGGACAAAAAGCCTACCCCTCAAATGGTGCACTTCCTCTGACAAGGCCATGCTTACTCCAACAAAGACACATTTCTTAGGAGTGGCACTCTGTGGACTAAGCATTCAAACACATGAATCTATGGGAACCAAACCTATTCAAACTACCAAAGTGGATTTTACATTTGATGAGTATGTAGTGTCATTTCCTATCTTTTCTGGTTTATTTTTGTTTGAAATATAGTTTGTCAATTATTAAAAGAGGTATGCCTCTTAGGTCTATTTGCTTGAAATACCTTTCCCAAAACTTTGCCCTAAGGTAATATCTAACCGAGGAAGATATTTCTTGGTTGCAGCAGAAGGCTGGGTCTTGTTTACACCTCCCATTCTGTTAATCCTCATTCTGTTAATTTCTTCTTATAGAGGAAATTAAATCATTGCTGTTGAGAGATATCAATGATTAATGGCTTTTTATACTTATTAATTTGCTGTTGCTGTTATTGTTGTTTTTACTTTTTTTATTTTGTTGATCTGTGATTATGTCTTTTCTTTATTTTGCTGTGTTGCCTGGGTTTTCATCCGTGGTCTTGTAGTGTTTCCCATTCATCTGCCTGCCCTTTCTGGGTTTTAGAGTCTTCATTGAGAAGTCAGGTGTAATTTTAATAGGCCTACTTTTATATGTTAGTTGATCTTTTTTTTTTCTTGTAGCCTTTTATAATATTTCTGAGTTCCGTGTGTTTTGCATTTTGATTAATTTGTGCAAAAGGGAGTTTCTTTCCTGGTCCAATCTATTTGGATTTCTAGATTATTCTTGTATCATTTTAGGCATTTCTGTTTTTAGGTTGAAAATTTTTCTTTTATGATCTTGTTGATAATATTTTTGGATTTTAGCTGAGTTTCTTCTTTATATATTTCTATTATATTTTAACTTGCTCTTTTCATAGTTTCCCAGATTTTTGTAGATTTTTTTTGGACAGGAATTTTTAGGATACCATTCTGTTTTATTGATGTATCTATTTCATTTCTCAAATCTTCAATGCCTGACATTCTCTCATCCATCTCTTGCATTATGTTTGTGATGCTTGCCTTTGTAGTTCCTTTTTGAATATTTAAAAAAATTTTCATTTCCAGAATTTCCTCATTTTGTATTTTCTTTTCTTGCTTTTATTTCCATTTTCAGGTCTTGAATGGATTTATTAATTTCCTTGCACTGTTTGTGTTTTTCTGGATTTCTTTAAAGGATTTATTAATTTCCTCTTTAACAACCTCTATCACCTTCATATAAGCTGTTTTATTGTCTTTTTCTTGTGTTTTTAGCTATGTATTAATTACCAGGGCCTGTTGTGGTCAGGTTATTGGGATTCAGTGGAGACATACTCTATTGTGTTGGGACAGACGTCATTAACAGTGTGTGAAAGTGTGTCTCTATTTTCAATTGCTGGTTGCTGTACCTGCAAAGAGGTAAGTGCTAAGCACAACATTGGTGTTGTACTTTCTACGGCCCATCACTGTCTTCTATTTGTAAATGCTTTCTCTTTTCTCACCTCAAATGGAAAAAGGTGAGGTGTCTCTCTATGCATAAATGCAACATATTAGTTGGATCGTTGTTGTCTTAGTGCTGGTTGGTTTTAATAAAGATCCAATGACCAATATCTGAGGCAAGAAACACCAGGGTGAAACTTCTAGTCAGAATGACACAGAATTGTGGGAGAATTGAAAGAGACAAGGGGAAAGCAGACCAAAGCTGAGCTAGGATGTAAAGTTCTAGCTGTGTGTCCAGGTACACTGCACCAGGAAAAGTTAGGATACACTAGAGTTGCTCCCGCTAAAGACCTAAGCCTTAAACTATGTAAGATATCTCTGTGCCATTATTTAAGCCAGTGGCAGGCTTCAAGACAGCACAAATATAGTTCTAGCTGTTATTGCCCATGTTTTCATGCTGGCCTCTAGGCATAAAATTGGAATGATTATAGATCTAGGAGCTTGAATCTGGTTTTGTCTTTGCTGGTGGGTGCCTTGTTCTTTGGTTGCTGTTTCCTCTCCAAAATTTAGGAGAGTGTGATGGCTCAGTGCTGCCTCCTATAATTTTTCTGTGAACCTGATTGCTTTGGACACTTAGATTTTCATGTAAAATATGTTTCTGAATGTTGAAAGCCGACATTTGACAATGGGAATAGATAGTGGTCTGACAGGGTTCACAGGAATGAGAACGGTGTGCTCCATCAGCATCTGCTTATTTTTATTCCTTTCCAAAATTTTTCTGTAGTTCTAGTTATAAGGGTGGGCTATTGAGTCTGGAGGAACAGAGGAAAAAGAAAAAATCTACAACCAGCCTAGCTTATCCTTTAACAGGAATAACCTGTAAGTTAGCAGGGGTTTCCTGCTCAATTTAAGAAGTGGAATAAAGCAACAAGTGGGGATAATGAATTTATGAGGTGATTTCTGTGGAATCCATAAGAGATGTGTGCAGTATGAAAGAGGACTACAGGAAGTTTTTCTGTTATTGAATAAGACAGTTAAATATTGGGGCAAAATCCAAACAGAGTCCTCAAATTATGCAATGCAAATGAATGGACAATATTTTAAAAAATAAACAACATCCTTAACCACCAGGGAAAAGCAACTCACAACTCCGTTGAGAGTTCAACTCATCTTAATTAGAATCAGAAAGATAAAAAGATGACAGTGGATTCTGGAAATGATGCTGAGTAAACAAACAATTATTAAATGCTGGTGGGAATAGGAACTATTACAGGCACCATGACAATCAGTGTTGTGGCTTTTTCTCACAAAACTAAAACCAAAACCAAGATGCAGCTTGACAGTGGGGATGTGATAGATGGCTCAGTATATAAGAAAACTTGTTGATCTCTTGTATAGCTAGAGTGGGTTTCCCAATATCACGTGATGTAGGGACAACTCTTCCAACAAACTCAGGCATTCTTATTCTCTTTTCTGATCTCCATGGGCAGTAGTCATGTTTATAGTGCACACACATATATACAGGAAAGCATTCATACACATAAAATAAAGTAAATATATATAAAATTAAATTAAAATCTGACAATAGATCTACCAAAAGTTTCATTTATACTACTCTTGGGTATTTACAGAAAGGACTTTATATCTCAGTATAGAGATACTTGTTTCTCCATGTCCGTTACTTTTCTGTTAATAGTCGGAAATTAACCCAGACTACATGCCCATCTACTGATGAGTGTATAATGAAAACGTGGTACATTTACACCATGGACTACTATTCAGCTGTTAAGAAAAATGAAATGAGGAAATTTTCCATTGGAAAAAATGACATGAAAATAATCAACCTGAGTGAAGTAACCAAGATTCAGAATGAGAAACATTCATTTTCATTAATATATCCATGTTAGCTTTTAATGTTAGAAATATGTAATATTAGATATGTATTTGATTAGAGTACACATAAAGGTTAGGTAATCAGTAAGTGTCCATGAGGGAAATAGAAGAAAAAGTTGTAAAGAGTGAAAAGAAAAAAATGGAGCAGGAAAGATTAAATTAAAGGATGGGAGAATAGATTAGAGGAAATATGTGGACAGACAATTAATGTAAAGGTCATTTGGAAAAGATATACAGACACCTACTGCTCTAAAACTTCCAAGTAGATTCATGTAAGTATACATAAAATATTTTAATTGTATAAAGCAATAATGAGAGACAATAACCCAATTAGAAACCATACACTAGAAAAGAACGCACAGTATCAGGCATAAATTAACTTTTTGTGAGTTGATGGCCAGAGTAATTACATGGTTATCCCTCTAGAATGTGATAGTACAACCCTGTGGCTGCAGACTTCTCATACTTGAATCATAGAACATAGATAAACGAAATTGATACTTGCATGGGAATCCCAACCGTTCTGAGTAGTGTACATAGTCATAGAAATCATTTTTCAGAGAATGAAAGAATTTGAAGTACTCAGAAATAATGTGGTATATGTTTCTTAACTCTTACCTACAGATTCACTTACACAAAGAGGATTCAGAAAGATTTTAAAAGCCAGAGTTGGTTTATTATTCAAATCAGTGGTGTTTTCCAGATACAATGGGACCTCATGAAACTGAAAAGCTTCTGTAAAGCAAAAGACACTGTCATCAAAACAAAACGACTGCCTACAGATTGGGAAAGAATCTTCACCAACCCTTTATCTGACAGAGGGCTAATGTCAAGTATATATAAAGAACTAAAGAAGCAGAAAAGCAACAAACCAAGTAATCTACTTAAAAAATGGGGAACAGAGCTAAACAGAGAATTCTCGAAAGAGGAACGTCGAATGGCAGAGAAACACTTAAAGAAATGCTCAACCTCATTAGCCATTAGGGAAATGCAAATCAAAACGACCCTGAGATATCACCTTACACCCATCAGAATGGCCAAGATGAAAAACTCAAGTGATAGCACATGCTGGAGAGGTTGTGGAGAAAAGGGAACCCTCCTCCATTGCTGGTGGGAATGTAAACTGGTTCAACCACTCTGGAAGTCAATCTGGCGCTTTCTCAGACAACTAGGAGTAGTGCTACCTCAAGACCCAGCTATACCACTCCTAGGTATATACCCAAAATTTGCTCAAGTACACAACAAGGACATTTGTTCAACCATGTTCATAGCAGCTTTATTTGTAATAGCCAGAACTTGGAAACAACCCAGATGTCCATCAACGGAGGAATGGATACAGAAACTGTGGTATTTTTACACAATGGAATACTACTCAGCAATCAAAAAGGAAGAAATCATGAAATTTGCAGGCAAGTGGTGGGATCTAGAAAAGATCATTCTGAGTGAAGTATCCCAGAAGGAGAAAGACAAACTTGGTATATACTCGCTTATATAGACCTACAAGACATGATAAACATAATGAAATCTACACACCTAAAGAAGATAATCAAGAAAGTGGACACAGGCGAAGGTGATTAATCCTCATTTAGAAAGACAAATGGGATGTGCATTGAACTTATGACAGGAGTCTATCACAAAAGGCATCTGAAAGACTCTACCTAGCAGTGTTTCAAAGCAGACACTAAGACTCATAACCAAACCCTCGGCAGAGTGCAGGGAATCATATGAAAGAAGGGAAGTTAGTATGATATGGAAAGGATAGGAGCTCCACAAGGACCAAATATATCTGGGCACAGGGTCTTTTCTGAGACTGACACTCAACCAAGGACCATCTATGGATATAACCTAGAACTTCTGCTCGGATGTGGCCTGTGGTAGCTCAGTAACCAAGTAGTTTTCCAAAGTAAGGGGAACACGGACTATTTCTAATAGGATCTCAAGGGCAGGCTGTTTGACCCCCACCCCAGGGGAGGAGCAGTCTGTTAGGCCACAGAGGAGGACTTTGCAGCCAGCCCTGAAGATACCTGATAAAACAGGGTCAGATGAAAGGGGAGGAGGTCCTCCCCTATCAGGGGACTTGGAAAGGGGCAGGGAGGAGACCAGGGAGGGAGTGTGGGGTTGGGGAGGGAATGAGGGAGCGGGATACAGCTGGGACACAGAGTTAACAAAATGTAACTAAAAAGAAAAATAAAAAAAAAATAAAAAAAAAATAATTTGATCTTTCATGTAGGCTTGCTCTATATTGCCTTACTATATTGTGCTTACATACAAACTTGTGTCCCTGATCTTTCCAAGATGTTTATCAAGAAAGGGTATTAGATTTTTTTTCAAAGGACTTTTTCAGTATATAATGGCATGATCATGTAGTTTTTTTTTTTCTTTCAGTTTGTTTATATGGTACATTACATTGATGGGTTTTTGTTTATTGAACCACCCTTGCATTCCTGGGATAAGAGAACTTTTGGAGGCAACACCAACCCTGATTTCAAGCTGTGCTACAGAGCAAGGGTGCTAAAAAACCACAGGGAACTAATGGCATCGGCATAGAAAAAGAAGGGTTGATCAATGGAATCAAATTGAAGACCCAAAAATAAACCTACACACTTGATTTTTGACAAAGAAGCCAAAACTATACAATGGAAAAAAGAATGCACCTTCAACAAACAGTGCTGATATATCTTGTCCTCTGTATGAAGAAAGCAAACATATTCATATTTATCACCTTGCACAAAACTAAAATTCAAGTTGATCTAAGATCTTAAATAAAACCATCTATTCTAAATCTGATAGAAGAGAAAGTGAGAAAGAACCTTGAAAGCATTGACACAGGATACAACTTTCTGTAGAGAGCAACAAGAGGTCAGGCACTTATATCAAGAATTAATAAATGGAACCTCATGAAACTGAAAAGCTTCTGTAAGGTAAAAGACACCATCAAAAAAAATGGCAGCTTACAGGATGGGAAAAGATTTTCAGCCATTTCACATCTGACAGAAGACTGATATCCAAAGTATATAAATAACTCAAGAAAATAGAGACCAACAAACCAAACTTTATTCAATTAAAAATATCTCAATTGGGATACAAATCTAAATAAAGAATTTTAGACAGAAGAATCTCTAATGGCTGAAAAATAATAATGTTTAATATCCCTAATTATCAGGGGAATGCAAATCAAACCATTCTCAGATTTTATCATAAACTCGTAAGGATGGCTAAGATCATAGACACAGCTCCATAGAATGTGGAGCAAGGGGAGCCCTCCTAAATTGTTCGTTGAAGCTCAAACTTGTACAACCAGACTTAAATCAACTTTTGATTTCTCAAAATATTGAGAATAGATCTAACTCAGGACACAACACTACCACTCCTGGGCATATACCCAAAGGATTCTCCTCTATACCAGAAGAATACTTTCTCAACATTTTTTCAAAGGAGCTTTATTTATTTTCCAGAAACTGGAAACAACCTAGATTTCCCTCAACCAAAGAATGGAAAAAGAAAATGTAGTACATTTAAATAACAGATTATTACTCAACCATTAAAAACAATGACATCATACCATTTGCAGGAAAAAAATGAACAAATGAATGAGGTAACTCGGAAGCATAAATGAATTATAGTAGACATTCACTTATAAGTTGATATGAGCTATAAAATAAGTGATAACTATGCAGCAATCCACAGACCCAAAGATGCTATGTAACAAGCAGAGCTCAAAGTAGGGACACATGAGTCTCACTGACAAGTGAAAACAGAATAGAAATTGTGTGTGGATGAAAGGAAAGTACTGGATGGGGTGGGGGAAGGAATGGAAACAGGAGGAATCAGGTGAGAGAAAACAGAGGGAGATAGTACAGGAAGATACTCCTGGAATCAGGTACAGAAGCATTTCTGGATGAGCTAGCAGCATGAGGTAATGGAAAATCCCAGGAATCTGTTTTAAGAGCTGAGTAGTATTTGATTGTATAAATATGTCACAGTTTCTGTATCCATTCATCCATTGAGGGATGTCTAGGTTGTTTCAAGATTCTAACCACTTTGCATAAAGCCACTGTGAACATAGTTGAGCAAAATGTCCCTGTTGAATGGTGGACCATCTTTCAGGCATATGCCCAGGAGTGATTCTTGAAGTCGTACTATTCCCAATTTACTGAGAAAGTACCAGATTGATTTCCAAAGTGTTTGTACAAGTTTACACTCCCACCAGCAATGGAAGAGGATTCTCCTTTCTCCACATTCTCTCCAGGATGTGTTGTCACTTGATTTGATCTTAGTAATTTTGATCTGAGTAAGATGGAATCTAAGAATCATTTTGATTTGCATTTTCCTGATGACTAAGGATGTTGAGCATTTAAGTGTTTCTCTGTCTTTGTTATTCCTCTGTAGAGAATTCTCTGTCATGCACTTAATTGCCTGCTTTTTATCACTTCCTTGTGGTGGTGCAGCCTTGCCAGGCCATAGAGGAACTGGATCCAGGCAGTCCTGATGAGACTTGATAAAATCAGATGGCAGGGGAGTAGGACTCCGCCTTTCAGTAGGGGAAGAAGGACTGAGGGTGGGGCCCAGAAGAGACGGAGAAGTGGTCTGCAATCAGGATATAAAAAGGATAAATTGTAAAAACTGAAAATTAAAAAAAATACTCCTAGCAATGGGGGATACTGAGCCTGAATTGTCCATAACCTCTAACCAGGTAAGATTTCCAATAGAGGGATTCAGACACCAACCCAACCTCAATGCTTTGACAGACAATTTGTCCTGTCTACAAAACATGCTGTGATGAAGGTGGGACAGAAAATGTGGTAGTCACCAGCATGAAATCCACACCAACAAATAGAACCCACTCCTGACAGTACTTGGAAGTGCCAGGAGTCAGTGGCTGGATAGCCCAGAGTCCCATGATTGAAACAAACATGAATGACAAAAAAAAAAAGACAATGAAATGATTTCCAATAATATTCTGCTCTATTCATAGATTGGTATCTAGTCCAAATGTCATCTTAGAAGCTTCACTCAGAAACTGATGAAAACACATGCAGAGACACACAGACAACTAGGAGGTAGGGCTTCAGGAATCCTGGGGAAAAGAGGGAGGAAGGATTGTAGAAGCCAGAGGAATCAAGGACACTGCAAGAAAAACTACAGAATCAACCAACAGGAGTCCATAGTAGCTCACAGAGCCTGAACCTCCAACCAGAAAGCATGCATGGGATTGACGTAGGCCCTCTGCACATATGTAACAGTTATGTAGCTAGTCTTCATGTAGGACTGCCAATGGCTAGATCAAGGGCTGTTTCTGACTCTATTACATGGCACCGAGAAATTTCCTGTACTGGGCTGCTTGGTCTAGCCTCAATAGGAGGTGTGCATAGTCTTACTCTAACTTGGTATGCCAAGCCTTGTTGATATGCATGGGACTACCCTGTTCTGAAGAGAAAGAGAATATGGGAGAGGTATAAACAGGGAAGAAGTCCTGGGAAGAGAGAAGGGAAAAAAAAAACTGTGGTTGATATGTAATTATAGAAATTATATATATATATGTATATAATATAAATATATATGAAGCTTTACTTCATATATAAATAAGCATTCTTGGCATAAGAACCAGAGTATTCAAGATCTCCCAAGACCATATGTTTTATCCTCTTTATCTTTGATCACCTGAACCTTCCTTCTCACGACCCTGTTACTGAAGAATGAACTGATGGTCCAGGGATTGTGTCAGCCATATTTTGATGAGTCACCTTTCCTGGTGAGATCCTTGGTGGATCTCACCTTCATTCCTCCCTTCTAGAACTAGCATGTCAATTCTGCAAACTTGTCACTCTCATTCACCATATTGCTCAAATAGGTAAGCATCAAGGCAAAAAAAAAAAAAAAATACAAGTTAATTCTCTGTGTTCCACAAGAACATGGGACTTTATCTCTCACTCTATTAAAAAAAATTCAAATGGAATGTCTGAAGTACAGGTTCAAAATAGCTAGAATATATTGTATGAATCTCATTCCAAGCACATGTTGCAGGATGTGGCATCAGGATGGCTGTCCACATCTCAGAAGGATGTTTCAGAGCTGCTGCATGAGATGCTGCAATCTGAAAGTGTCTGCACAGTTAGGACACAGTGGAGAGATGGCTTCCCAATCGGGAAAATGTGTGCTTTCTATTCCTGTTACAGAGGTTAACATCCAGAATTCAGAAGAAAAAAATCTCAAATATTCCAATGGTCAATCCACCCAATGAGAAAGGCTGCAAAAGTATTGAGCAGATGAAAAGAAAAATAACAAATATATAATCCAGTGAAGGACCACATGCTAAGAGGTGCCACTGCAGAGTGTGAGCTGTGCTCTTCCACAGAAAACATCAATCAAAAAAATGTCCTACAGGCTTGTTATAGGCCAGTCTCATGAAAGGATTTTTTTCTTGTTATCTTAGCTATTTATTCTTTCATTTTTTTTAAATTTTTTTATACTAATCACAGGTTATTTACTTTGTATCCCAGCCGTAGCTCCCCCCTAATTCCCTCCCAATCCCACCCTCCCTCTCTCATCTCATCCCTGCCCCTTTCCAAGTCCACTGATAGGGGAGTCCTTCTTCTCTAACTTGTGTCTAGTTAACACAAAAATGAGCCAGCACAACATGTTTCCTACAATCGCCATAGCACCCTTGGCCCTTGCTTCAGCTTTTCTAATCAGCTCTACCTGCAAGCATATACTGCTTGCCAGTTTCCTCTTGTCTTTTTTTAATTTATTATTTTTTATATTAATCGGAGGTTATTTACTTTGTATCCCAGCCATAGCAACCTCCTTCATTCCCTCCCAATCCCACCCTCCCTCCCTCATCTCCTCCCTGTCCCTTTCCAAGTCCCCTGATAGGGGAGGACCTCCTCCCCTTCCATCTGACCCTAGTTTATCAGGTCTCTTCAGGACTGGCTGCAATGTCCTCTTCTGTAGCCTAGCAAGGCTGCTTCTTCCTCAGGTGAGGGGGGAGGTCGAAGAGCTCGCCACTGAGTTCATGTCAGAAATAGTCCCTGTTCCCCTTACTAGAGAACTCACTTGGATACTGAGCTACCATGGGCTATATCTGGGCAGGGGTTCTAGGTTATATAGTCTCATGAAAGACCCCTGTGCCCTGATATATTTGATCCTTGTGGAGCTCCTGTCTTCTCCAGGTCTTACTAACTCCCCCTTCTTTCATATGATTCCCTGCTCTCTGCTGAAGGTTTGGTTATGAGTCTTAATATCTGCTTTTATACACTGCTAGGTAGAGTCTTTCAGAGGCCCTACAGAACACCAAATAGACTAGACCAGAAAAGAAATACTTCACATCACATCATAGTCAAAACACTAAACCTACAAAACAAAGAAAAAATATTAAAGGCAGCAAGGGAAAAAAGTCAAGTAACATATGAAGGTAGACCAATCAGAATCACACCAAACTTCTCATCAGAAACAATGAAAGCCAGAAAAGCCTGGGCAGAAGTCATGCAGTCTTTAAGGGAACACAGATGTCAACCCAGCAAAGCTTTCAATCAACATAGATGGAGAAAACAAAATATTCCATGATAAAACTAAACTTAAGAAATATCTACACAGCAACCCAGCCCTACAGAAGATACTAGAAGGAAAACTCCAATCCAATGAAAATAACTACACCAAAGAAAATATAGGATACAGATAATTTCCCAAAAAAATTTTAAAAAAAAGCAAGGAATCATAGTAAGACTACTAACTCCTGTTGTCCTTTTAATGCTCTATCTTACTAGTTTATAGAGAGTACCTGAAATCCCAAAGATGCTATAAATATTTGTGTTAAAATATGTCAGACTTTTTTATGTGAGAACTCTTTTTTAATTAAATTTTTATTTTTTTATATTAAGTATTTACTTTGTATCCCTGCTGTAGCCCTTCCCTCGTTCCCTCCCAATTCTACCCTCCTGCAATCATCTCCTCCCTGTCCTCTAAATCCACTGGTAGGAGATGCTCCTCCTCTTTCATCTGACCCTAGCTTATCAGGCCTCATCAGGACTGGCTGCAAGGTACTCCTCTGTGGCCTAGCAAGGTTGCTCCTCCCTCAGGGGTGGAGAGGAAGGTCAAAGAGCCAGCCACTGAGTTCATGTCAGAGACAGTCCCTGTTCCCCTTACTAGGAAAAGCCACTTGGATACTGAACTGCCATGGACTACGTTTGAGCAGGGGTTCTAGGTTATATCCATACATGGTCCTTGGTTGGAAATACAATCTCATAAAAGATCCCTGTACCCAGATATATTTGGTTCTTTTGGAGCTCCCGTCCTCTCCAGGTCTTAGTAAGTCCCCCTTCTTTCATTTGATTCCCTGTACTCTGCCCAAAGTTTGGTTATGATTCTCAGCATCTGCTTTGATACACTGCTAGGTAGAGCCTTTCAGAGGCCCTCTATGTTAGGCTCCTGTCCTGTTTCCTCTTTTCTCCTACTTCCAATATCCATCGCATTTGTCTTTCTATGTGAGGGTTGTTGTATTTGGTTATTAATATTTACTATTGCTCTATCTTTTAGTAAAGCTGCAGTTAATCCTAAACAGCCCTATAATCAAATCACCACACAGAGACTAGGATTTATTTAGTTAACCTAGAACACAATGCTGGGCAATAGTTACTCCATCCTAAACCTCCAAGCCCTTATAGTTTCCTACTGTTCATATTTCCCCATTATATTTCCTTTTAGTGATATCATAGGTCTGATTCATTTCTCCACATAATTCCAAGACCTCTCTCCAGCTTCTCTTCTCCCAGCTTCTGTTCCTCTTCTCCCTCCTACTCCTTCTCCTCCTGCTTCCTTTCCTCTCCTCCCTCCTACTCTCCCTCTCTTCCTGCTTCCTTCCTCTCCTCCCACTCTGAACCAGGATGTCCCACCCTATCCTCTCCATTGCCCAACATTGTGGCTGGTTGTTTTAATTGACAATTTAGAGAGCAAATGGTGGCATGTTTACACAAACTTGAAACAGGGGATGCTTAGAATAAGTATTACAATGTACTGTCCAGATTGAAACCAGATAGTAGGGAGAGAAATTACCATTTGGATGAACAAAGATAAGGTGTATACATTCTAAAATAACATTATACCAACAGAGAATTGATCCTCTTATCCCTGGTCCTCCTTCTTGGTTTACCTTCTTTACGTGTACGGAATTTAGTATGTTATCCTATCTTTTAGGGCTAGTATCCACTTTATGTCAGACTTTATGTGAGCACTCTCAAATTGAATTTGTTTCACCCTCTCAATAGTGACCATTTAGGCATGCAGATTTTTTTTAACCACTTTCATGGCCAAATTAAATTTCTAGTCTAACATATACATGTTAAAAATAAAGCTTTCTGAAAGTAGCTCAGTTTATGCTCTGTAATCTCTAAAACAAAGTTACCTTAAAAAAAAAACAGGATAAACAGCATCATCTTCATTAGCCTAGTTCAACATAGTCCTACTTAAAGACACTAAATAAAATATGTGGATGCTTAGTTCCAACAGAGGTGAGGGGAAAAAAAGACAAGACAAACTGGAAACAATTTTCACAAAGATATATGATCATGTGCCATGTAACATGTTGGTTAATAACAGCCCACAGATATGATGAGCTGTATAGTATTGCCTGGGTTGCAGTAGGAAAGACCATGTAGTTTTATGGAAGTACAGTCTACATGTACAATGATGGAACTGTGTGATGATTCACTTCTCAGAACCTATTGTCAACATGCAGCACTTGAGGGATTACTAGAATGTGAATTACTCATTAGAAACGGGAGTCAATTTCTTCTGGAAAAATTATAGTGCTTTTACAGTATTAAAAATTAGGAAATATGTAGAAACAAAGAAGAACAAATGTAAACTGTGATGTATCATCATCCAAAAATAACCTTGAACAGCATATCAGTAGGTTTTCTACAATTTTGTTTTGATTTATTTTTACTTTTTGTTCATTTCTTTATTTTTCCTATAAAACTTTCAGCAGGTTTGAGTTTATAAATGTTTTTTAGCCTGTTTCTTTTTATTGGTGTATTTGTTCCATTGATATTGAGAGATAAATGAATGGTTGTTATTTCTTGTTATTTTGTAATTGGTGCTGTAGTTTGTGTGTGTGTGTGTGTGTGTGTGTGTGTGTGTGTGTTTTGCTGGTGTGATATTATTTTTGATTGTTTTTATAAGTGTAGTTAATCTTGGCTTGGAGTTTTCCTTCAAGTCTTCAAGTGACTTCTGTAGGGGTAGATTTGTGGATAGATGTTGCTTACAAATGACTGTAATGGAATATCTTGGAATTTTTGTTTATTTATTTTGTTTTTCTATCTATAGCATAGGAAGTTTTCCTAGGTATACTATTCTGGACTGTTGTCTGTGGTCTCTTGGAGTCTTCAGGCTATGTCTACAGGCCCTTCTGAGTTTTAGAGTTTCAATTGAGAAGTCAAGTATAGGACTAAAAATTCTGCTTTTGTATGTTACTTTGCCTTTCCCCCTTGCAGCTTTAGTATTCATTCTTTGTTTTAAATATTTAATATTTTGATGATTATTCAGTGAGGAGATTTCCTTTTCTGCTCCAACCTATTTGAAGTTCTGTAAGCTTCTTGCAAATTTACAGGCATCTTTTTCTCTAGGTCAGGAAAATTATTCTATGATACTGTTGAAAATATTTTCTGGGTCTTTGAACTGGAAAATTTCTCCTTAATCTACTCTTGTAAGGAAGGAAAAATCTCAGACACCTCAATGATCAATCTATCCAACCGGTAAGCCTGTAAAAGTATTTAACAAACTATATTAAAAATAACAAATACATAATTCAAAGAGTTTATGAAATCTTATACTGACAGAGAGATTGAAACTTAAATCCATATGATATTCCATCCTAACCCACTGATGACAGCTGTGGGAAGCTCCTTCTGGCATGACTATTCTGGCTTGACTCTAGCTCAGATGTTTTAGAGGTCATTGACATTTTCTTTACTAACCAAGCTTATATTTTTTTTATTTCTCTGCCACCTTGGACTTTCTCATATATTAGATGATAGGCTGTTCCTGTGGGAAACTTTAGGAGTTTGGTACTTGGAATTCTGCTTCCTGGCCTTGGCAGACACGAGTTTAATCTATAGTTCCGGGACTGTCCTTGGCAGTCCATGGGAGAGGGGTGTTCTGTTCTTGAGAACTAGATAGCAAGCTCTGTGCAAGCCTGGGAGCCATACAGTAATTTTTGTGTAGCCTTGAGTGAATCCTGGAACACCTTGCCAAATGATGCAAATACTGATATTGTGAGGAGATTCTTTTGTGATTCTTTTTTATTTAAGTGTATGCTTTGCCTTCATTAAATGAGACTTGATCAGAAATCTATCTTGTCTCCATTCTTTGTGTCTCTTGTCCCACATTATTCTAGCCCCCTCTCTTAGGATCTCATTTGACTGACTTGCGGGACGGGTCAGACAACAAGCATATGGAAAATAAACCCAACAAAGTAAGTTGGCATTTATAAGAAAGAATCTCCTTGGGAATCACAGATGGCAGCAACTAGTACACACCTTATTTGAGGCGCACAGGATCTGAAACTCCGAAATTGATGAATGGAGGGGCAGATGATGCCAGAACATCAACACTGAGGTTTCCTAGGTAAGAGTGGACAATGCGAGAGCTGAGATCTTTCGGATCCAAGTCACCTGTGGACATCTGTTGGTACTGAGACTGGTGAATATTCAACCCCCTGCATGCACTTCCCCTTGAACAGCCTCCCTCCTCCCTCCTCAGTGGAGGCAGCCCACAGTGCACTGCCAGTTGCTCCAAGCTCAGATCTGTAACAGAGACAGCAGAGGCAGACAATGGTGAGTGGCTGTACAGGGCTCCCTGGTCCTTGGGCAGCTATACAGGCTTCCCAGGATCTCCCAATGGAGGTCTGTACTGGCCTCCTAGTTCTGTGGCTGTGGAAGGCTGCTCTGTGGGCCTCCTAGGTCTGCACCAGTGGTAGACAGCTGTATGTGCCTCCAAGGCCTCCCAGCTGGCAGCTATACCAAACTCCCATGTCTCTTGTGGTGGCAGCAGGGTGGCAGCTAGTCCTTACAGGAACCTCCATGCTCCGTAACTGACTCAATAGAAGTGGCCATCCCAAGTAAGGGTTTCCCTATCAAGCAGACAAACAGTGGACACCACTGAGCTGACAGATTCTTACACTCTTCATTTGCCTCTGCAGGCCCTAATCTGAGAGTACAGAACAGGGGGAATCCCTGTGCTTTCCGATTAGGCCTGATAGCAAGTGAGTGCACCTTCAATTGAATGCATGCAGAGCCCCAGATCCAGGATCCTTATACTATAGCACCCAGACATTGGATCCCTCCCACCCACACACCCAATGTGAGCAACATAGGCATCCTTGTGACAACATTCTCAACATTGAAGCCCCTGTTCTGTGGGTCTACCAGTGGAGTCCAGGCAAACAATTCCTGAATCCCAGAAAGATCTGAATACCAGGAGGACAGTATAATAGGTCTGTAGGCCGCTGAGGTATTCAGAGAGCCTGTGCATGTGCATTGTGCCCGTGAACAGGATAAGCACCCGCACCCCCTCCTATGCTTAAGCCCCGGACTCTAGGTTTCTGCAAACTCTAGCACTCTGTCATTCAAGGCACACTTCCACGCACATGCTTGCCTGCACCTATTCACCTGCACTGTGACCTTCCTCCCTTAGCTATAGCTGAAACACAAATACATACTGTTAAACTGGTGGATGTCTCTCATTTTCCTGAATACTCCAGACATCAGAGAAAGACAGACCCAGTATGGAGTACAGACTCCAGGAAAAAACAGCGAAGGTTACAGATAAGCAGATGGCTAGAGGTTGCTGTAAGGATACAGCCAACAAAACTCCAGATATCATGGCTTTACCAGCAAACCCCAAAAACTGAATGGCTATTTTAATTCATTGGAAACAAAGGAAAATGATTTTAAATCTATGGTTATCCAGTTATTAGAGGCATGTAAATAGGAAAAGAACAAAGCTCTCAAAGAAATACAGGCAAGTACAGCCAAACAAATAGAGGCACAAGTAGAGTCACAATTAGTGACATATAGAGAAGAAACAAACAAAAACATAGAGGCCATCATGGAAATACAGAAAGCCACATTCAAACAGATGAAGGAAATAGTGCAAGGCATGAAAACAAAATTAGAATCAATTAAAAAAAAAACACTAACTGAGAAAACCCTGGAGCTGAAGAACTTAGAGAAAAGACTAGGAACCACAAGGTAAGCATCACCAATAAAATACAAGAGATGGAAGAGAGAATCTCAGGTGCTAAAGATATACTTGCAGAAATTGATACATCTATCAAAGAAAAAGTAAAATAGGAAAAGTCCCAAACACAAAACATCCAAAAAAATCAAGGATGGCATGAAAAGACAAAACTTAAGAGTAATAGGAATAGATGAAAAAGAAGATTCCAGGCCCAAAGGTCCAGAAAATATTTTCAAGAAAACCATAGAAGAATATTTTCCCAAATTAAAGAGATATTCTACAGAACACCAAATAGACTAGACCAGAAAAGAAACTCCTCATTTAACATAGTCAAAACACTAAATCTACAGAACAAAGAAAAGATATTAAAAGCAGCAAGGGGGCGGGGCAAGATGGCAGCGCCGGGAGGACTCTCATTCTGAGGAGCAGCACAGCAGGATTGGCACAGTGACCAGCAATCAGAACTCGCGGCCATAAAACACAAGTGGTTGTGTTTCTCAGGTGAGAGGATACCCCACGGTGGGGGATTAGATCAGCTTTAACTCACCCGGCAAAACCGCGGAAGAGATCCCCATTCCGCCAGGCGCTTGGTCCCCAGCCCAGAGCTACCCGCCAGCGCGATCTGGTCACGGTCCCAGACTGAACTGTGGGCCCACAACACCATAGACTGGATTTCCCAGTCGAGAGATAACCCCACGGAGCAGGAAACAATTGGGACCGACCCCAGGTTACCCAGACATCCCCTGGAAAAGACTCGGGTTCCGCGGGTGCCCCAGGAGCCAGCCCGGACCCAGAGCCGGGACAAAGGCACCTGCCTGCACAGAGCCCTGCCTGCGCACGTGATTCGCCGCCTCAGATAGAACTGTGGGCACCAGGGCAACAGGGCACCAGACTGCGTGTCTCTGGCAGGAGGAAACCCCCAGCGGAGGGGGTCAGCAGCTCTAACGCTTAGGACACCCAGCACCAAAACACTTCCTGGACTCACGCAGACTCTAGTGCAGGCAGAAGCGCTGTGCTCTGCCGCCATTGTTGCGTTCCCCTGGGGCACTGGGACACACAGCTGCATCCTCGGACCTGCAGGAGCCGAAAAGCCATTACAGCAGCCCTCAGATACTGTGCCAGGGATCAGCCAGTTGTCCCTGGCTGGACTGCCAAAACTGTAGGAATCCCTGATCCTTCAGGGGGGCTGCACCCACAGCGTCTGGACCAGAGCGGTGCCTACAGCCACCATCCCAGACAGAGACACACAGCTTCTGGTCCAGAGTGAGGCACCCAGCCTCCAGACCAGAACAGTGCCCCCAGGAGCCAACTCAACCTAGGTGCACATTCTCCAGGTCCAGAGCAGAGCAATCAGCCTTTGGCCCAGAGACTTGCTGAGTGCACCTCCCACTTTCTCAGACAGAACTGTGCGCCCCAGGATAACAGACTGAGTTTCCCTGTTGGGAGAAAACCCCATAGCTAGGGAATCAGCAGTTTCTTCAAGAAGACTGTACATGGAAATTTAGTGAGCAGCAGCACACTAAATTTATAACAAGAAACCCAGCAGTGGGGCAGCTGTCTTGAGAAATTTTATGGGTAAGAGGAGATCCCCTGCCTAACATAGATCACAGCTACTACTCAGGGCTATAAACCTGAGGTGAGCAGTGGCATCTCCGGAGAAACACTGGCCATACACAGTGACCATAACCAAAAAGCAGAGAAGGACTCCTTCAGGAAAAATCATCTTCCGGCCAAGGGGATACTCCCTACCTCAGGACTCCAGGAAGCACAGAAACTAACAGCCAACACCTAAATCAGCCCAATGGGTAGAGGTCAGCGTAAAGGCTCAACCAACAAAAGACAGAGCAATATGGCATCTCCAGAACCCAGCCATCCAGGGGCGAACAGCCCTGAACAATGCAGCATAATAGAAAATCAAGAAGATGACCTTACATCTATGTTGATGAAGAGAATAATAGAGGAAACAGATAAAATACGTAAAGAATTAGAGGAAGATAAAACCAAACAGATCATGGCTATCCGTAAAGAAATGGAGGAAGATAAAGACAAGCAAATTAGGGCCATCCGTGAAGAAATACGGGAAGATGCAGCCAAACAGCTTGTGGCCTTCAGAGAAGAAATAATTAAATCACTGAAAGAAATCAAAGAAACAGAGTTGAAGGAACTAAAAGAAAAAGAGGAAAATACAAGCAGACAGGTGAAGGAAGTAAACAAAACAACTCAAGACCTGAAGATAGAACTAGAAAAATTAAAGAAAACACAAATGGAGGAAATAATGGAGAGGAAGAATTTAGGGAAGAAAACAGGAACTACAGAGGTAAGCATAACCAACAGAATACAAGAAATGGAAGAAAGAATCTCAGGTGTAGAAGATACAATGGAAGAAATCGATGTATCTGTCAAAGAAAATGTTAAATCCAAAAAATTCCTGACACAGACCGTCCAAGAAATCCAAGACAATATGAAAAGACAAAACCTAAGAATAATAGGAATAGAGGAAAAAGAAGACTCTCCTCTCCAAGGCCCAGAAAATATTTTCAACAAAATCATTGAAGAAAATTTCCCCAAGTTAAAGGAGAAGCCAATAAGGATACATGAGGCCTACAGAACACCCAACAAATTTGACCAGAAAAGAAAATCCTCCCGCCACATAATAATCAAAACAGTAAGTATACAGAACAAAGAAAAAATACTAAAAGCTGCAAGGGAAAAAGGCCAAGTAACATATAATGGCAAACCCATTAGAATCACACCTGACTTTTCAACAGAAACTATGAAAGCCAGAAGGGCCTGGACGGTTATCATGCAGACCCTAAGAGAACACAGATGTCAACCTGGGCTACTATACCCTGCAAAACTCTCAGTCCTCATAGACGGAGAAAACAAGATATTCAATGACAAAAACAAATTTCAACAATACCTACACACAAATCCAGCATTACAGAAGACACTGGAAGGGAAAATACAACCCAAGAAAATTAGCTTCTGTCAAGAAAACACAGGAAATAATTAACCTTACTACAGCAAAACAAAAAGCAACCAAGCACACAACCTTATGAACACAGCCAACATCAAAATCAAAGGATCTAACAGCCACTGGGCATTAATCTCTCTCAACATCAATGGACTCAACTCTCCAGTAAAAAGACACAGATTAACAGAATGGATATGTAAACAAAACCCAGCAATCTGTTGCATACAAGAAACACACCTAAGACACAAAGATAGACTTTACCTGAGGATAAAAGGTTGGAAGACGACTTTCCAAGCAAATGGACCCAAGAAACAAGCAGGAGTAGCCATTCTAATATCTGATAAAATAGACTTTCAACCAAAATTAATAAAAAGAGATGAGGAAGGACACTTCATACTCATCAAGGGAAAATTCCACCAGGAAGACATCACAATCCTGAACATCTATGCCCCAAATACAAGAGCACCCACATTTGTAAAAGAAACATTGATAAAATTTAAACCACATATAGATCCCCACACATTAATAGTGGGAGACTTCAACACCCCACTCTCAACAAAGGACAGGTCAACAAAACAGAAATTAAACAAAGAAACAATATCTCTGACAGAGGTCATGAATCAAATGGACCTCACAGACATTTACAGAACTTTACACCCAAACACAAAAGAATTTACCTTCTTCTCAGCACCTCATGGAACCTTCTCCAAAATAGACCATATAGTTGGTCACAAAGCAAGCCTCAACAGATACAAGAAGACTGAAATAATCCCTTGTATCCTGTCTGATCACCATGGAATAAAGCTGGACTTCAACAACAACAGAAATAGCAAAAAGCCTACACACACATGGAAACTGAACAACTAAATGACAGCTTGTTACTAAATGACAGCTGGGTCAGGGAAGAAATAAAGAAAGAAATTAAAGCCTTTCTAGAACTCAATGAAAATGAAGACACAACATACCCTAACTTGTGGGACACAATGAAAGCAGTGCTAAGAGGAAAGTTCATAGCACTAAGTGCCTTCAAGAAGAAATTCGAGACAGCTCATTCAAGCAACTTAATGGCCCACTTAAAAACCCTAGAAAAAGAAGAAGCAGACACACCAAAAAGGAGT
>NW_026594091.1:62580-67911 GCF_907164565.1 Psammomys obesus | reverse complement strand
TATGGAATAACAAGAAACCGAGAATTGCTAAAACAATCCTCTACAATAAAAGATCTTCTGGAGGTATCTCCATCCCTGATCTCAAGCTGTACTATAGAGCAACAGTTATAAAAACTGCATGGTACTGGCATAGAAACAGAATGGTGGATCAATGGAATCGAACAGAAGACCCAGAAATAAACCCACACACTTACGGACACCTGATTTTTGACAAAGATGCCAAAACCATACAATGGAAAAAAGATAGCATCTTCAACAAATGGTGCTGGTCCAACTGGATGTCTACATGTATAAAAATGCAAATAGATCCATACTTATCACCCTGCACAAAACTGAAGTCCAAGTGGATCAAAGACCTCAACATAAAACCAGACACATTAAATCGGCTAGAAAAAAAAGTGGGGAATACCCTAGAACTCATTGGTACAGGAGAAAACTTCCTGAACAGAACACCAACAGCACAGGCTCTAAGAGCAACAATCAATAAATGGGACCTCATGAAATTGAAAAGCTTCTGTAAAGCAAAGGACACCGTCATCAAAACAAAGCGACTGCCTACAGATTGGGAAAGAATCATCACCAACCCTCTATCTGACAGAGGACTCATATCCAATATATATAAAGAACTAAACAAGCTGAAAAGCAACAAACCAAGTAATCCACTTAAAAAATGGGGAACAGAGCTAAAGAGAGAATTCTCTGCAGAGGAATATCGAATGGCAGAGAAGCACTTAAAGAAATGCTCAACCTCATTAGCCATTAGGGAAATGCAAATCAAAACAACCCTGAGATTTCACCTTACACCCATCAGAATGGCCAAGATGAAAATCTCAAGGGACAACACATGCTGGAGAGGTTGTGGAGAAAGGGGAACCCTTCTCCACTGCTGGTGGGAATGTAAACTGGTACAACCACTCTGGAAATCAATCTGGCGCTTTCTCAGACAACTAGGAATAGTGCCTCCTCAAGATCCAGCCATACCACTCCTAGGACCTATACCCAAAAGAGGCGCAAGTACACAACAAGGACATTTGCTCAACCATGTTTGTAGCAGCTTTATTTGTAATAGCCAGAAGCTGGAAACAACCCAGATGCCCCTCAACTGAAGAATGGATGCAGAAACTGTGGTACATCTATACAATGGAGTATTACTCAGCAATGAAAAATAAGGAAATCATGAAATTTGCAGGTAAATGATGGGACCTGGAAAGGATCATCCTGAGTGAGTTGTCCCAGAAGCAAAAAGACATGCATGGTATATACTCACTCATATAAACCTACAATATAAATTAACCCACTAAAAGCTGTACATCTAAACAAACTAAGCAAAAGAGAGGACCCTAACTAAAATGTTCAATCCCCATCCTGAAAGGCAAAGAGGATGGACATCAGAAGAAAAAAAAATAGGAAACAACCTAGGAACCTGCCACAGAAGGCCTCTGAAAGCTTCTGCAGTATAGACTGTCAAAGCAGATGCTGAGCCTGATGGCCAACTGATGGGCAGAGTGAATGGAATTTTATGTAAGAAGTGGGAAATAGTAAGAGCTGGAGGGGACAGGAACTCCACAAGGAGAGCAACAGAACAAGATAATTTGAACACAGGGAACTTCCCAGAAAATCATACTCCAACCAAGGACTATTCGTGGAGATGACCTGGAACCCCTGCACAGGTATAGCCCATGGCAGTTCAGTGTCCAAGTGGGTTCCATAGTAATGGGAAGAGGGACTGCCTCTGACATAATCTGATTGGCCTGCTCGTTGATCACTTCCCCCTGAGGGGGGAGCAGCCTTACCAGGCCACAGTAGAGGACAATGCAGCCACTTTTGATGAGAACTGATAGACTAAGATCAGAAAGAAGAGGAGAACTTCCCCTATCAGTGGACTTGGGGAGTGACATGCATGCAGAAAGGGAAGGGAGGGTGGGATCGGGAGGGGAGGAGGGAGGGGCTTATGGGGGGATACAAAATGAATAAAGTGTAATTAATAAAAAAAATGGGATACGGAGCTAAACAGAGAATTCTTAATAGAGGAAATTCGAATGTCAGAAAAACACAAAGAAATGTTCAATGTCCTTAGTCATCAGGAAAATGCAAATCAAAACCACCCTGATATTTCATCATACACCCATCAGAATGGTTAAGATCAAAAACTCAAGTGACAACTTATGCTCGAGAGGATGTGAAGAAAGATTCCTCCAGTGCTGGTGGGACTGTAATCTTTTTTTTGCTATTTTATTTACTATGTAATATGTAATATATTATATTATATAGGATATAGAGTATATATAGTCTGTATATATATAAATACATATATATTTATATATCTATAAAACTTGCCATCTTTTTTCTTTTTTAATTTTTTACTTTTTATTAATTATACTTTATTTACTTTGTATTCCCCCTGTAGCTCCCTCCCTCCTCTCCTCCCAATCCTTCCCTTCCTCCCCCTTCTCCTGATAGGGGAGGTCTTCTTTTCCTTCCTTCTGATCCTGGTCTATTAGGTCTCATCAGGAGTGGCTGCATTGTCTCCCTCTATGGCCTGGTAAGGCTGCCCCACCTAAAGGGGAGGGGATCAAAGAGGAGGCCACTCAGTTCATGTCAGAGACAGTACCCGTTCCCATTACTATGGAATCCACTTGGACACTGAACTGCCATGGGCTACATCTGTGAAGGGGTTCTAGGTTATCTCCATGAATGGTACTTGGTTGGAGTATCAGTCTCAGAAAAGAAACCTGTGCTCAGATATTTTGCTCCTATTGCTCTCCTTGTGGAGCTCCTGTCGTCTCCATATCTTACTATTTCCTACTTCTTTCAAAGATTCTTTGCACTCTGCCCAAAGGTTGGCCATAAGTCTTAGCATCTGCTTTGATAGTCTGCAGGGCAGAGCCTTTCAGAGGCACTCTGTGGCAGGCTCCTGACTTGTTCCCTGTTTTCTCCTTCTTCTAATGTCCATGCTTTTTGCCTTTCTGAGAATTTTAGCAAGAGTCCTCCCTCTTGGTTAGTTTCTTTAGGTGTACAGATTTTAGTAGGTTTATCCTTTATTATATGTCTATATGAGTGAGTATATACCATGTGTGTCTTTCTGCTTCTGGGATAGCTCACTCAGGATCATCTTTTCCAGTTCCCACCATTTACCTGCAAATTTCATGAGTTCCTTGTTTTTTTATCACTGAATAATATTCCATTGTGTAAAAGTACCACAATTTCTGTATCCATTCTTTCACTAAGGGGCATCTTAATTGTTTCCAGATTCTGGCTATTACAAATAAAGTTGCTATAAACATGGTTGAGCAAATGTCCTTGTTGTGTACTTGAGCTTCTTTTGGATATATGCCTAGGAGTGGTATAGCTGGATCTTGAGGAAGTGCTATTCCTAATTGTCTGAGAAAGCACCAGATTGATTTCCAGAGTGGTTGTACAAGTTTATATTCCCACAAGCAATAGAGGTGGGTTCCCCTTTCTCCACAACCTCTCAAGTATGTGCTCTCACTTGAGTTTTTGTTCTTAGCCATTCTGATGGGTGTAAGGTGAAATCTCAGGATTGTTTTGATTTGCATTTCTCTGATGACTAAGTATGTTGAGCATTTCTTTAAGTGTTTCTCTGCCATTCAATATTCCTTTATGGAGAATTCTCTGTTTAGCTCTGTATCCCATTTTTTAATTGGATTACTTAATTTATTGCTTTTTATATATACTGGATATTAGCCCTCTGTCAGATAGAGGGTTGGTGAAGATACTTTCCCAGTCTGTAGACTGTCATTTTGTTCTGATGACTGTTCTTTGCTTTACAGAAGTTTTTCAGTTTCATGAGGTCCCATTTATTGATTGTTGTTCTTAGAGCCTGTGCTGTTGGTGTTCTGTTCAGGAAGTTGTCTCCTGTGCCAATAAGTTCCAGGCTCTTCCCAACTTTTTTTTCTAACAGGTTTAGTGTGTCTGGTTTTATATTGAGGTCTTTGAACCACTGGACTTTAGTTTTTGCAGGCTGATAAGTATGTATCTATTTGCATTTTTCTACATGTAGACATCCAGTTAGACCAGTACCATTTGTTGAAGATGCTATTTCTTTTTTCCATTGTATGGTTTTGGCATCTTTGTCAAAAATCATGTGATTTCACAGTACACCCATCAGATGGTTAAGATAAAAAACTCAAGTGACAACATATGCTCGAGGGGAATGGAGAAAGATTCCTCCACTGCTGGTTGGACTATAATCTTGTACAATCACTTTGGAAATATATTTGGTGCTTTCTCAGAAAATTGGGCATAGTGCTACTATATACTATCCAGGTATATGATTCCTAAGCATATATCCAAAATATGCTCAATTATACAACAAGGACATTGCTCAACCATGATTCTAACAGCTTTATTCCTAATAGAGCCGGGAATCAACCCAGATGTCCCTCACCAGAGGAACTGATACAGAACCTAGTACATTTATACAATGGAATACTACTCATAAATTAAAAACAAGGAAATTATGAAATTTGCAGGCAAATGGATGGAACTACCTGAGTGAGGTAGCACAGACCCAGAAAGACATGTCTTGTATATATGCACTTATAAGTGGATATTAACCATATTACATAGGATAAACATCCTAATATCTAATGACCTAAAGAAGCTAAACAACAAGGAGGACCCTAAGGAAGATGCTTGATCCTCATACAAAAGGGAAAGCAGAATATTTATCAGAGGTGATAGAGGAGAAGGAAAAAGAGGGGAGTCTACCATTGATGTCCTTTAAAAGACTCCATCAAGCAGGGGATTGAAGCAGTTTCAGAGACTCACAGCCAAATGTTGGACAGAGCAGAGGAAGTCATAGAAAAAGAGGATATTGAAGGAACTGGAGGGGACAGGAGCTCCAAAAAGAGACCAACACATCCAAAAAAGCTGGGCCCAGAGGGTACTGTGGAGATTGGCCATGCATGGAGAGGATCTGGACCCCCTTCCCAGATGTGACCCCATAGAGAGTTCAGTTTCCATGTGGGTTCCCTAGTAAGGGAAGAAGAGTCAGTCTCTGACATGGACTCCATTGCCTGCTCCTTAATCACTTCTACCTCGTGGGGCCACCTAGCAAGCCCACAGAGGAAGAGGATCCAAGCAATCCAGATAGGACCTGATAGGCTAGGGTTGTACAGTAAGGAAGGAGGACACTGAAGGAGAGGAGTAGTGGAGGAAGAGACAAGGAGGGTGGGATAGGGAAGAGATGAGGGAGGAGGCTACCATTGAAATATAAAGTGAATAAATTAAAAAAAAAGGAGAGGAAAGAGAGAGGGGAAATAAGAAAGAAAGAAAGAAAGAAAGAAAGAAAGAAAGAAAGAAAGAAAG